>NC_080737.1:14917023-15019523 GCF_019097595.1 Hemibagrus wyckioides | reverse complement strand
TTAATCTCTCTAAAAAATTTTTTTTTTTATCTCTGTATCTCTGCTCACTCCTCCAGGCGCATCTTACGCTGTGAGCCCCCTTTCCCTTCTATAATCGGGCCGGTGGCTCAGGACCTGATCAGGAAACTCTTGGTAAAAGACCCGCATAAGAGACTGGGTTCTGGGCCCAGGGGAGCCGAGGACATTAAGGGTCATCCTTTCTTCAAGGTACTGTGCATTCCTCTTTCACTTCTTATCTTGTCATAGTGTTCGAGGTGGTATTGAAAGAATAGGTTTGTTTTGAGAATGCAAAGTCTAGAGGAACACTAGAGAATAAAAACTGAGTAAGATCTTGCAGTCTCACATGCTTCCATCGCTGTAGGGATTGAATTGGGCAGATTTGGCAGCGAAAAAGGTTGCAAGTCCGTTCAAGCCAGAGCTGCGTAATGAGCTGGATGTGGGGAATTTTGCTGAGGAGTTCACAGGCATGGATCCGGTCTATTCCCCTGCTAGCACACCTCCCAGCACTGACCGTCTCTTCCAGGTACACGCACATTCACACTCCTACACACACTCCTACACACACCTACACACACAATCTTCCATTTTTTTCTCATTAATGAAATAATGGTTAGCAACCTATTTTATTGGTGAACCCTTTCCAATCCAGACTGCTGTTCCCAGATATACACAAACCCAACCTTCAAATCTCTTCTTTTCCTCCTTCACTGCTCTTTCCTGATTCCAGGGCTACTCGTTCGTAGCTCCATCCATCTTGTTCAACAAAAATGCGGTGATGGGAGATTTCCTGGACGCTCCGGTGAGCGTGGACCGACCTGGCTCTGCTACGGTTCAGCGTAGCGCCATGTTAAAGGTGCTTCAAAATGTTTTCTTTAATTAAGCACTTGTTATTTTTATTGATTGGCAAGATACTATGAATATACTATAAATTTTAATTACTATTGTCATGTACAAAGATAGTGTAGGTTTGTTTATGCAAAATTATTGGCACCCTTTATTCAGAACTTTATAGGTAAAATTTTTGCTTTGTGTGTTTGTTTTTTTTTTATTTTTATTGTTTCTGCAAAATATTAATAAAATGTTGCGCCCCCCCACAATTTATACTTTTGAGAGTCACTTCCTGCCAAGGTTGGATTTACTTATGGAAGGATTTCCACTGAACCTGACTCAAAAAAATAATAATAAAAAAAAGGCAAAAATTTGGTTTTGTGTCACATTTGACTATAAAAATGATTCAAATTGTTTTTCCTGACTGGAAGTGGAAGTTTCAGGAACTTTCATGCAACTCTTTTATATAAAATATAAGTGGTGTATTATATAGTATCTTTCTCACTATGATTGGGGAAGTGTTTGTCATCTTTATAGGGGTGTCAATAATTCTGGACTCACAAGATTTTTTAATTTCTCTCTCTTAGGAGTCCCAGTTTTTCTTGCATTACGAGCTGTGTCTTCAGGGGTCTCCGCTGGGCGAGGGCAGTTTCTCCGTCTGCAGGAAGTGCAGGCACAAGCAGAGTGGCCAGGAGTATGCTGTTAAAATCGTCAGCCGTAGGTGTGTAGAGCAAGGCGGACGAGAGTCTGGGAGGCGAGATTCAAAAGCGGCATAGAAACAGCTAGTTTAAAAATATATTCTGAATCAACAAAGCATTAGGTTTGAGTAACCGCTTTCAGATGCGAGTCTCAGTCTTCGCTTCAAATTTCTTGACTCTAGGCCATGTATGAGCGAAAACTTTCTGTCCATGCATAAATAATAAACTGTTGTTTGTGGTGTTGCTACAGGATGGAGTCGATGACTCAGAGGGAGATCGCAGCACTTAGACAGTGTGAATCTCATCCGAACATAGTTACCCTCCATGAGGTCTACACCGATCAGGTATTTGACGCTTATATTATCTCTTAAACACCCTTATGCTGTCCAGAAGGTCATTATTACCTATTATTTTATCTGTGCTCTCAGTATCACACATATATGGTAATGGAGCTGCTGCGTGGGGGTGAGCTCCTGGAGCGGCTGAAGAGAAAGAAGCTGTTTGCTGAAGGGGAGGCCAGTCAGCTGATGAAGAGCCTGGTGTCCGCTGTCAGCTTCATGCATGAGGCTGGGGTCGTACACCGAGATCTCAAGCCAGAGGTAAATATATGAATAAATAAATGGATAAATGTTACTCCAAAGATGGATAGAGAGGTATTGCACCTATGAAGGTGATATAATAAACTGTAGCAGTTATGAACTCATCCATTGTATACCCCAAATGAGATCCTAATTGCTTTCTGTGCAGGAAGGAACAGTGCATTTGCATCTGATTTGCATGTAAATGTGGGAATTTGCCTGATGAGTAGGTGTGCAGTGTTCAGTCTGGGCTATACACGAGTGTGTGGTCAGTATTACAACAAAGGCTCAGTGGGAAAAACGCTGAGTGGGTCAATACCACAAACCTTCAGCACTTGAAACGTACAACTAAAGCAGATGACAAATGTAACACAAATTAAAACGTACAGTGAAATGAAATGTTTAAGATGTCTGAGCCAATATGGTCTGAAGGAATTCGGGTTATTTACACATTCCTGTTCTGGTAGGATCGGGTCAAAAGTGAGGCACTTGCGTGACGAGCCATGACGATACTTCTCATTGACACTTATGTCTTCACTAAAAGTCATAGGCATTTCATCAACACATTTAATGACGCAATTATTGTAGCGACAAAGCAGCCGTTCGTTTTGGCGACTTCCGATGTGGGCGTGTCCAGCGAGACGATTAAGGAAAGCTTAACTTTATGTTACGGCGAATGCTAATGGGAATGAAGACAGTAGAGCGCACGAGATCCTTGGCAAAGAGCGCACACACCGCTTCTCCTTCATCTCGTATTATATAATATACTGGTTCATATTAAATACAAAAGCTGTCCCTGCAGAACAAATTAATTTTAGCTGCAAGAAAACTGATTTGGAACACTAGCTGCACCACCCACTGATAAACATTATTACTATGGTGACACCTACCTGCGACTTGACTGGAGACTTGCAGCATTAAAATCGCTGCATGTGTGAACGTAGCTCACTGGACTGAACTGGTTTTCCTTTGCTTCCTCAGAAAAAAGGAAGTTCATGTCTGTTGTAATCAGAGTTTAGGCGGAAAATACAGCTCCAACTAAAGGAGTTCTACTTTAGAGCAAGAGAAGGCTGTATAATCAAAACCTGGGCTCCATTCATTATACATCACTTAATCAGTCCGTTATAAGATTATGTTTGTCACTAATGATTTCAAGCTAATTTGATTGTTTTAGTTCAGACCTAAGCAAGTTTCTTGATTCCAATAACTCACTGATGCTAAATATGTAGTCTTCCTTCCTCTCTTTATCTGTCCCTCTCTCAGAACATACTTTTCGCTGATGAAGCTGAGGACTCGTTGCTAAAAGTGATCGATTTTGGGTTTGCACGCCTGTTCCCAACGGGCAGCGCTCCGTTGCAGACGCCATGCTTCACACTGCAGTACGCTGCGCCTGAACTTTTTCACAACTCTGGATATGACAAGGCGTGTGACCTCTGGAGCCTGGGAGTTATCCTGGTGTGTGTTTGTGTGTGTGTGTCTGTGTATGAGTAGAAATGAAGATTTTGTTATTTCTGTATACATGTTTCATTTTTTTTTTAAATTTAGTACACTTATATATTAGAATTCACATGGTCACTGTACTGTGTGCTATTTTTCCGCAGTACACCATGCTCTCCGGACAAGTCCCGTTCCAGAGCGGGAAGAAAGGAATGACCTCATCGCATGCTGCCGACATCATGCACAAGATTAAAGAAGGCGACTTCTCATTGGATGGCGATGCTTGGAAAGGCGTGTCCGAGGAGGCCAAAGATCTAGTCAGAGGTAGGTTCTCCAGCTACCATCACCATGTAATTTGCATGTAACTATAAATACACCGATCAGGCCTAACATTATGACTACCTGCCTAATATTCTGTTGGTCTCCCTGTTGCGATGCACTGTGTGACACTTTTCTATCAGAGCCGGCATTAACTTCTTCAGCAATTTGAGCAACAGTAGCTCGTCTGTTGGATCTGATCGCACAGGCCAGCCTTCGCTCCCCACGTGCATCAATGAGGCTTGGACGCCCATGTCGCCGGGTCACCGCTGTTCCTTCCCTGGCCCACTTTTTGATAGATACTGACCACTGCAGACCGGGAACACCCCACAAGAGCTGCAGTTTTGGAGATGCTCCGATCCAGTCGTCTAGCCATCACAATTTGGCCCTTCGTCAAACTCGCTCAAATCCTTACGCTTGTCCATTTTTCCTGCTTCTAACACATCAACTTCAAGGACAAGATGTTCACTTGCTGCCTAATATATCCCACCCACTAACAGGTGCCATGATGAGGAGATAATCAGTGTTATTCACGGCACCTGGCAGTGGTCATAATGTTATGCCTGATCAGTG
This sequence comes from Hemibagrus wyckioides, assembly GCF_019097595.1. Taxonomy (NCBI): domain Eukaryota; kingdom Metazoa; phylum Chordata; class Actinopteri; order Siluriformes; family Bagridae; genus Hemibagrus; species Hemibagrus wyckioides. The sequence continues at coordinate 15,015,091 of NC_080737.1, read as the reverse complement.
TATCTACAATTTCTATGTATGTATATATAATCAGAATCAGCACTTTCCTATTAAAGATACTTTTTGAATGCAGTGCTGCATTAAGAAGACTCTATATTATATGGACAGCAGGAAAAGGCTTGGTTTCAACCCCAGTGTGTCAGAACACACTTAAGTTAGTCATCATGATTGTGACAAATGTTATTAGTCATTAGATGTGGGTGGAATGTTGTACTACCGGTAGCTCGGGAAGCAATACTATTAAGAACATATGTACAAATACAACCTGGTATTTAGCTTTGAACAGATTCTTTGAAAAAACGGAGAAGCTGTTAGGAGGGGAAAAAAATTTCTTAATTCTTAGTTACGTCTCCTCTCGCTTTAATGCCAGTGTTATTCCTGTCAGATTTAGATGATATTCTGATGATGTCTTGGGTTCCTATATATTGTAGTCCAGCCTGTGAGTCCAGTTCAGCTAGAGTTTCCTGTTTTGGTGTTTCACCGCTCTTTCAAAGAGATTTGTATTATTCCATCATACATCATCCTGGGATGTGGGAATATCAGCACTAATACAAAACATCTGCATTTCCGTCCTTCTCTCAAGAAACATAATGTCTCTGTCTGTCTTCCAGGTCTGTTAACAGTGGAACCTGAACTGCGACTCAAACTTTCAGATCTGAAGGAGAACGCTTGGCTCCAAGGCGGAGGTGTTTCGTCTACTCCTCTCTGCACCCCTGACGTCCTGGAATCCAGTGGCCCCACCGTCCGCACCTACGTCAACGCCACATACAAGGTTACCCGGCAGCATCATCCTTTAATCAGCATCATCATTTAATTATTCTTTAAACTGCAATCTCATTATGCAGGTTTCAGCCCGATTTTTGGTGTCGAAGACAAATAATAAAAGACTGCTTTGGTCACGAGTTGCGAGATCCACGACCCTTAGAACGCATAATGTGACGTGCTCATTAGTGGCTGATTTATTACCATCGCAACTAAAAGACAGCTGATGACAAATTCCTGGCAGTGCAGAATGTTTGCAAAATAGTGAGACTGCTGCTATGAGCTTATATGTCTGGATAATATAAATGCTGCCCACAAATTCTGGTACAGGGTTCTAAGGACATTTTGTAGTGCCCTTGATGATAACAGTTTGAGCTGTATGGGTATAAAAGGTATAAGTAGCAGGTGACAGTTTTATTGAACACTCCGAGGTGTTTGAGAGTTAGCGGTCATTCAGAGTGTGATTAGACGGTCCTCCTCTCACAGTGCCTTTTACTGTAAGGACGTGTCCGTCACATAGGCACAGTGAATGTGGAACAAAACATCCTCATTTGAAAAGGTAAATTATTGCAGGATTTATTACTTTTCAATTATAGTCAAAAATATATATATTTTTTCTACCTGTCTCCCTCAGGCATTTAACAGAGGCAAGCGAGAAGGTTTCTTCCTGAAGAGCGTAGACAACGCACCGCTGGCCAAACGCCGCAAGCTGAAGATGACCAGCACAGGCGTGGAGACTCGCCGCAGCTCTTCGTCCTCATCTTCCTCATCTTCCTCCTCGGCTTCTCACGCCAAGACCCAGATCCCGGACGACGACCCGAAACTGTGACCGCGATCCGACACCTCAGCTCTGACGCCGTTTTGTGGCTATCCTGATGACTAAATTTGGAAAGAGAGGTCAATGAAGAGAAGCATTAATCGAACGAATTCGAATTAGAAAGACTGAACCGAGAGAGGCAGATGTGAAAGCTTACACCCGAGACCCGATCACCGGAGAGTCATTTTTACCTGAACGCGACGGCTTGCGTGTGCGAATCTACACGGGGGCCACGATCAAGCGGCGGATCACTGAAGCCATTTAAAGGCTAAGCAGCTCACGGAGAGTCCTTATTTTTTAGCGACGTGCCGCGTTTTAATACGACGTGAGCTCTCTGATTTGATTGAATGTACACAAACGTTACCTTGTGCAATGAAGCGCGAGGTGTTTTTAGCGAGTTTTAGCAAGAAATCTTATTTTTCAAAAGGGAAATGGAGATCTAACAAGGCCAGGACAGAAAAGCCATATGGGATAGAAGGGAATGATTTTAGATTTATTATTATTATTATTATTATTATTATTATATTAAAAAAAAAACCTATTTGTCACTGTACAGATCCACATCTACAGAGAACAGCTTTATAACGAATCATATACTGTATACGTTAGGATGAATAGTGAATGTCACTGTACAAGGACGTGCTCAACGGCAATATATGCATGACGTTATTTATTTTTCCGAAAGAGCCGAATCACACGATCTTTTTTTTTTTTTTTTAAAAAAAGTCTGAACCTCAGAACTGCTAGACGCTGGATCGGTGCTACATCACATAAGCAGAGGGAGGAGGGTTCGAAGATTAAGGTGTGGCTGTGCTGTTAAAGGTGCAACAGGTAGGAAGACTTGAACAATCCTTTTTTTTTTTAGGCTTTTAAATAGACAGTGACCCTTTTGACCCCCCCCCCCCCCCCCGTGCTTGGTTCGTGTAACGTCTGTAGTATTTGTTACACCTTTGTAGCATTTTTTTCCCCCGCAGTCTCTTTAATGAAAAGGGAGCAGTTTTGTTTTAAACTCTCGCACCTCTGCGCTTCGTCGTCTCAGTTCTGCACATCTCGTAGTAGTGATTCGTGTGTAAGTGTGTGCGTACTTGCATGAAAGAAAAGATTATTCCCATTCCCTTTAACACGTTGTACTTGAACAAAAACAAAAAAAAAATTCTTCTTTGCAAAACTCCAGCTCCTCGGAATTTTTTTTTTTTTTTTTTTAAAGGGCTTCGGCACACTCGCGTCTGAAGTGTGCGTTCTCTAACACTGTGTGAGACGGAGAGCGTCGAGAAGCTTTCACTCTTCTTCATCAAAACACATCCACCACCCCGCTTCCTTGCTTTTTCTGGAAATGGACGCTTTCTCTGGAGTCTTTAACAGCGGCTGAAGAGACTCGCAATACAGACACGGAGTAAGGAAAGGCCGTGAAGTCACCGAGAACGCTCATTAACCGTTCATGAGGTTGTGTGTGGCGTCGTCCCGAAACGTGGCATCCTATTCGTTTTCGATGCCAAAAATAACCCTGCAGCAAGGACACACGTGTCGTCGTAACGCGATGACAACTTTTTGTCAAACGCACTTGGCTTCAAAGGGCCCAAAGTCGGCGTACAAAGCACTAGCGCTCTGCCGCCATTCATTTTCGCCTCCGTGTTTCAGACCCACGGAAAAAAAATAGCGTGAAGAAAACACGGCTGGAGTTTTCCTTCGCTCTTCTTTGATTTTTCAGTGTTTTAAATGTGACGATGCCAAACGAGTTCGAGTCCGCCCGTATTTAAGGACACTTCCTGACTGATGAATACACTTTAGCATTTTTTTAATTTTTATTTTCATTCAGATTCCTATCTTTCTGCATCGACGATGTCGCACAAGTTCGAGGTCGAAACCGATGCCGTGTTTCCAGCTTTAAAACGAAATAGCGGCTCTCCGATATTTATTACGTTTTATTCTGCTTTGTTATTTTTGAATAATGGCTACACGCTTCCTGCTCGCTTTCCTTGGGATCTGTGCGTCTATTTTTAGTGATGTACTTTTTTTTTTTTTTTTTGTGTAAGGAACATCCTGTTCTTTGCTCCTAAGAGTCCTGCACAATGCACTAAAAACAAAAAAAAAACAAAAATAGATAGTATCCGTGGAAATTATGGAAATATTCATCGGCTTTAGATCACGAAAGCGTTTATTTGTTGTAACAGAAATGGGGTTTTTTTTATGGTCTTCGATTTCTCTCGTCTTTTTCTTTTTTGTTGTTTTTTTAAATGTATTTTATGTTTTTAGTTTTGAATTGCATGTTTTACTATTTTACATTTTTATATAGCAATCGGTGTTCTGTCTTCTGATAAATAAGGTTGTTTTTTTTTTTGTTTTTTTTTTATAAGAAAAGAGCATTATGAAACTGAAATCAAATGCACTGTTTGAAGGCAACATGAGATCCCCCCATTAAAAACACTGTTAAATCCTTTAACATGAAATATAAATCACTTCACTATTCTTAAACCATCGAGTCTCTCATTTTGACTTGTGTTGTTACAGTCGTCTGAAACCGTTTTCGGTCATTATTTTTTTACAGGATAAAAAGGGCTTTAAGGAATTTTAAACCATGTTTTAGTTCAGGTTGTAAATCTGTTAAAAAATATATATATCTATTTGAGTTGTGGTAACCTGAAGTGCGGTTTAAGAGTCAGTGTTTAATATAGGTTTCAGATCTGATTCCAGGAGGATTTAGGATGGTTCTAGCTTTCTAAACCCGGTTTTAAGCTTTTCTGAAAGGAAAGCTCTCTCTCTTATATGACTCTCTGTAGAATGTTTAAGGGTTTTCTGAATGAAGAACTCTCACGGCTAACGGGATGAGGATGAAGACTGTGGCCGAAATATAAATATATATATATATATATATATATATATATATATATACACTAAGAAATGAGAATAAATATATCAATGCCATGACACTGTATTAGTATCAAATATAATAGAAAAGATTGAGTTTCACAGCAAGAGTCTTTTTCTTAATATAAAAACACTCAACCAAAACTGACATGTTTATAATTGCGCCACTGATGAACTTCAGTTTAATTGAAACAATGAGACATGCAGATATGTAAAATCATGTACTCATGTACTTTTTTTTATTCCTAAATTTTTTTATTCCTCCCATCTACATGATTTAAACTAGATGCACCATTAACAGCAATAACAGTAATACATGAAATAAACTAATAGTAACTACAGTAATAAATTTAGGATTGATCAGACAGACAGACAGACAGAGATAGATAGATAGATAGACAGACAGACAGACAGACAGACAGACAGACAGACAGACAGAGATAGATAGATAGATAGATAGATAGATAGATAGATAGATAGATCTATCTATCTATCTATCTATCTATCTATCTATCTATCTATCTATCTATCTATCTATCTATCTATCTATCTGTCTGTCTGTCTGTCTGTCTGTCTGTCTGTCTGTCTGTCTGTCTGTCTGTGTCTGTTAATCCATCTATATTATCTTTTTGTAGTTTTTTTTCCTATGCTATGTCAACATCTGTTACACCCTTGTGTTTCCTTACTATATAGCTTTAGCAGGTCATCTGAGTCCTAAATCAAAGTGCTCCCTATATAGTGGACTATTAAATAATGTCTTTTCCGCCCTCTTTAGCGCACATGTTGGATAGGGAGTCATGTCAGATTCAGCCCTCAGTGGCTCTTCAGCGCGTCCTCATGACGTCATGGCGAAGTGTTCGGAGCTGCAGTGCCAGGTTTTGGCCAGCAGGTGTCAGTAAATGCTTTAACACAGCGCTCCAGTGTGAACGCAGTCGGATCGGATAACGCGCACGCAATAACGCAAATGTCACGGCGCCATTAATCAGAGTGATCGAAGAGCGGAATCATTTGCATGGGAAATTGTGATATATTGAGCATGACACAGATGAATACGAGCGGATGGTAAATCAAAACAGTCCCATCAATTACAATCTGCAGTCCTGGAGCTGACCCAAGTCTCGGCTTTGGACATGGCGTTGTAGTGCACTGAGGTGTTAATGCTAAAGCTATGAGCTTCCAAAAACTCATTTTCACACAGCACCTTTTACACACCAGCTTCTTTTCACACTGCCATTTGTTGGGCTGTATGAAATCAGTCACGTATTAATACAACCTGTTTAGTTCAAGAATAGTCAGAATTTCCAACTGAGTTAAATCACACATCATGTGTCCAACCAAAAAAAAAAAACCCCTTCGAACAAGCTTGACCAGCTCGGCCCATGTTCCGGCAGCTGGTAGCCGGACAGATCAAGCTGTTTTTTTTTTCAGTAGGGGTCAACTAGGCTAATCACTGACAAAAGAAAAGGAATTTAATTGTATATGCAATATGACATCTGCAACATTTGCAAAAAAAAACCCCATAAAACATATGTTTCATTACTGTAGATCTAATTGTACAACATGGCCACTATGGACCATATTTTAAATAGTAGTGGATGTGAGTCCTCCAAAATTATTGAGGGTTTGAGAAAAAAAGATGACTTTATTTCCTGATATTTTACATCTGGATTAGTTAAACAACTCAGTTAGCTGAGCAAAAATATTGGAACAGAGTCTTACAGTATATCTGGTCTTGCAATATCTACATCAAGACAGCGAACTGTTGCGCTCATCTCTTGTCATGTTTTTTTTTTCCCCCAGACTTCTACTTCATGTTAAAACTAGAATTAATTATTTTTTTTTAACCATGTAGTACAACGTTATAGAAGAGGAATGATTTATAATCACACTATCTGGTGTCATCTGGATTAGTTTAGTATGGGTTCATGGGCTCAAGGTTTTTTTTTTCCTAATGTACTCTCAGGGAGTTTTTCCTTGCCACCATTACCACTGGCTTTCTCATTTGGGATAAACTTATAAGTTTAAATATACACTATTATATGTACTACATATATACTACAGTTTAGGCTTTTACTTGATTGTAGCTTACTACTTTTATTAGGTTTTCGATCAAGCTTGATAATACCATGTTTTACTATGAAGCATTTGGCGCTTATTATCTATTCATGCTACAGCGCATAATAATGAAAATTGATCATTATGTACAGTTAGTGAACTTTCTACAGCAGCAGTCATGGCATTTCCGTTCGGCTGTAAATTCTAACCAGAGCTTTACTGTAAAGAACTAGTTCTAATACACTATATTGCCAAAAGTATTCGCTCATCCATCCAAATAATCAGAATCAGGTGTTCCAATCACTTCCATGGCCACAGGTGTATAAAATCAAGCACCTAGGCATGCAGACTGTTTTTACAAACATTTGTGAAAGAATGGGTCGCTCTCAGGAGCTCAGTGAATTCCAGCGTGGAACTGTGATAGGATGCCACCTGTGCAACAAATCCAGTCGTGAAATTTCCTCGCTCCTAAATATTCCACAGTCAACTGTCAGCTGTATTATAAGAACGTGGAAGTGTTTGGGAACGACAGCAACTCAGCCACGAAGTGGTAGGCCACGTAAACTGACGGAGCGGGGTCAGCGGATGCTGAGGCGCATAGTGCGAAGAGGTCGCCAACTTTCTGCAGAGTCAGTCACTACAGACCTCCAAACTTCATGTGGCCTTCAGATTAGCTCAAGAACAGTGCGCAGAGAGCTTCATGGAATGGGTTTCCATGGCCGAGCAGCTGCATCCAAGCCATACATCACCAAGTGCAATGCAAAGCGTCGGATGCAGTGGTGTAAAGCACGCCGCCACTGGACTCTAGAGCAGTGGAGACGCGTTCTCTGGAGTGACGAATCGCGCTTCTCCATCTGGCAATCTGATGGACGAGTCTGGGTTTGGCGGTTGCCAGGAGAACGGTACTTGTCTGACTGCATTGTGCCAAGTGTAAAGTTTGGTGGAGGGGGGATTATGGTGTGGGGTTGTTTTTCAGGAGCTGGGCTTGGCCCCTTAGTTCCAGTGAAAGGAACTCTGAATGCTTCAGCATACCAAGACATTTTGGACAATTCCATGCTCCCAACTTTGTGGGAACAGTTTGGAGCTGGCCCCTTCCTCTTCCAACATGACTGTGCACCAGTGACCAAAGCAAGGTCCATAAAGACATGGATGACAGAGTCTGGTGTGGATGAACTTGACTGGCCTGCACAGAGTCCTGACCTCAACCCAATAGAACACCTTTGGGATGAATTAGAGCAGAGACTGAGAGCCAGGCCTTCCGTCCAACATCAGTGTGTGACCTCACAAATGCACTTCTGGAAGAATGGTCAAAAATTCCCATAAACACACTCCTAAACCTTGTGGACAGCCTTCCCAGAAGAGTTGAAGCTGTTATAGCTGCAAAGGGTGGACCGACGTCATATTGAACCCTATGGATTAGGAATGGGATGTCACTTAAGTTCATATGCGAGTCAAGGCAGGTGAGCGAATACTTTTGGCAATATAGTGTATGTTAGCATTTCTACACTAATACCTTCTTATTGCGCGATATTTTTATTCATGGATCATTGAAAAAATGTATTTGTCCTTTGCCAGTGGAAAGATAACATTCATTAATATGGTGAAGTTTACTATAAGGAGATGTTTATTAAAGATTCCAAGGAAGGAGTCTCCAGTGTTTTGTTACACACTCATTAGATTTTCAACTATTCTGAAAATTCGGACCTTCTTCACTTGGATGATATAACAAGCTGTTAAGTTTTGTCTTATTAGAGAAACAAGAGGCTGGTGATGACATGACCGTTTATAAAGCAAGTAATATAAGTGTTATTATAACATAAGTGATAACAGGAGCTAACTTGTACACTAAATGCCACCATAAATGGTTAAAAAAAATCGATGCCATTCTCTGATGAATAAAAGATTGCAATTGGTCACAAATTGCTGTGGTAGTAAAATGAATGCAAACATGCTGTTATTGGAAAATAATCAACTTCGGGGTGATAACAGTAACTCCACTTTACAGGCATCGCATCGCACCACGCTATTATTGATTATTTTCAGCAAGGCCCTGAAGGTTTTATTCCTTATTTAACTATGATATATTGTGGTAACTGTGGCAACACCATGCTTCATATATATATAGAGAGAGGATCATATGGTTGAAAGACATGGTGTAATGGTTTTCTAAAGCTTGTTCATTTAACATTTTAATATAATAATAATAAATAAATGAATAAAAGGAGGCAAGTTGCAGAACCTTACACAATGTGATATATTCAATACTAATAATAATCCAGTAGCTGTACTGTAGAAATCATACATTATACTATTATTATATGATTCCGACATCACACTAGGACAACTTACTTTTTCAGGCCTTAGCTCCGTGTTGTGTTATGTAGCTCTATGGTTCTATGTAGCACCTGGAGAAGCGTTTCATTTCATTGTGTACTGCGTCAGCTATATATGGTTGAAATGACGACAAAAGCTTCTTGACTATTAGAATATAGCTTTAACCACCCATTCCTTTATGTACCTTTCAATCGATTTTTAAAGACAAACAGTAAGACATAGTATAGTTTGCAATCCATGGCTTGCGTTTGTATCCGAAAACATATAAGTGCTAATCGCATTAAATCTCACTGTAAGTGATGGATGTAGTAATCCGTGTCACGTCATCTAGCACGAGTGTCAAGATCTTCAACAGCACTGATCTCATGACTCCTTTTTATATTTATCTGACATTCTGATGACTAGATTTTGGACGTGTGTGTCATATGTCTGAAATGATCAGCGCAGTGGATTGATTATTCTTTACCTTTTAGAGCAACGTTTTGCTCGCATTTTCACTGTAAAAAAATAAATATAAAAATATTTATTGGCGCCATATGGGTTTTTATACCATGAACTTTCCACTCAGAAAGCATACTAGTTTTGAATTATTGAGGTCTAATGACCTGTCCAATAAGCTCGACTATAAGCAGTCAATAATAAATATGAATAAAATTCATAAATGTAATAGTCGGTTGTCATTTTGAGCACTGTAGCGAAATTAAAAAATCATACACCCCCTGGCTATGATTCACAGAACCCCCATGGCAATGATTCTCAGGAAAACTTTGAGCTTTTTAACTGCAAAGCCTGTTTCACATGCTCCTTTTAAGCATAGTTAAACTATTCGCTCATTATGTAAATATGTACAAATATGTAAGCTATCGCAGCCGTAGAGGATTTTATTCTTGAACTTTCTACAGACGCAAAACAGCGTCGAGTTGGCGTTAATTATAGGCAGACTTGCTTTAGAATTTTCGAGGTTTGGATCGAATTCAAGTGATCAGTCAAAATAGGCTAATGACTAAAAGAACTCAGCAATAAATCGAATAACTTTGAGATCCAGTGATCTCATGCCACTTCTCTGATTTTTCCCTACTCGTGGACTTTTTGTTTTGTTGCATTTTTTCCAATGTGCTTTTAGACAAAACAAAGTAAGTGAAGTAAACAGTTAGCAGATTCTGGCATATGTTTATTCCTTTCCAAAATATGTATCAAAAAATAAAGGACTTGAGATCTTTTGGAGACAAAATGCAGCATGACTGTTTGTAGCATATTGATTACAGGTTCATGAGGCCAGTCTAGGAAATCCACCTACACTGTTCTACATTTTTCTTGCTCATGAAGATCTGGATCAAGTAAGCGGGAATAAAAACCCTGGAACTGTGCAAGGTTGTCGATATCCAGAACCGGAGCTGAGAATATACATCTGTAGTTTCCTATGTTTTGTCCTCCCTCCCACATACCGACCCCGGTACTTGCCCTCATTGGAACAAGCTCTGAAGTTAGTCGACTTTTCTTGCGCGTGGACTTTACACTATGCTCGCTCTCCACACTGGTGAATAATTTAAGAAGGAACGGGTGAGTGTTGCTGCTATACCGGTGTCAGTAAGTGCGCTGAGGCTGATTTCATGGCAGATCTTCCACTTTCTTGTCTTCATTCATCAAAATTTCATCCTGGCTTTCCAAAAGTGTCCTCTATTATTAAGCAGCTAGGCATGACTAGCGTGCCATGCAAAGTGGGTGTGTGTGTAAAAAAGATCGAGAGACAGAGAAAAGACAGAGAATGAGAGAGTGTGCGAGTGCGAGCAATGTCCATGCTCTGACTGGGATCACACGCTCGATTAGTGTCCTTTGGGAAGGATGAGACTTTGATGCTTTCAGGTAGATTCTGCTGAGAAGAAGCTACAAATATAGCATGGGTGAAAGGACGAGGCCCAGATTACTCCGTAATCTGCCTCATAAAAGTACTTATAGTACTATGCTGAAGAAAGTATTGTGCATAGTAGGTCATTTTGAACACAGCCAATGTATTACAGTAACTGGCTTAACTGGCATGGTGGTTAGCATGTTTGCCTCACAGCACCAGGGTTGGGGGTTTGATTTCCATCACTGCAGTGTTGTGTGTAGAGTTTGCATGTTCTCCATGCATTTGGTGCATTTCACAGACGCCCTTATCCAGAGCGACAATTTCTCTGAATTTATAAAACTGAGCAACTGAGGGCTAAGGGCCTTGCTCAGGGGCCCAGCAGTGGCAGCTTGGTTATCCAGGGATTCAGTCTCACAACCTGCTGATCAGTAGTCCAACACCTTCAACACTAAGCTTCCACGTGTTCACCATGCACCCCTGGGGTTTCCTCTGGGAACTCAGGTTTCCTCTCCCAGTCCAAAGACATGTATTGTAGGATGATTGACATCTCTAAATTGTCCATAGTGTGTGATTGTGTCCTGTGATAGACTATCCTGAATTTACCCTGCCTTGTGCCCCAAGGCTCCTGTGATAGACTCCAGGTTTCCTGCTATCCAGAACCTATAGTATAATATGGGATGTAACCAAATAAACTAACCTATCTTTTTCATAACTTTATTTTTTTTAAAAAAAAGGAAGAAAGAAACATTTATTACCTGTGGTTTATATGTGGTGCATGCTAGCGGTTGATTGGGTCGAAGAAAAAAAGCGCAAGATCTCTGTAATGATGTTTGCTTTTGCACTCCTAAGGGTTCTCGACATGTCCGTGGGTGGCTGACAGTATCATCGTCTTCATGATTGGGTTGAGGGTTTGCTGAATACTGCATTAGCCGACTGCTATGCTCACACACAGAGGGTCTCCCACACATTCTTTCGTTATCTGGCTCGCTCCTCTCCACCTCTCTCTGTCTCTCTCTAGCACGCTGAGCTCATTTTGTGACATTTACACAAGGCACTTTAATATTGCAACAGTCAACATCTGGGAGTGGATCTGAGACGTCCAACTCTGGCTCTGAGTACACAGCAAGACCCAATCACCCACCCACATACAAACACACACACTCGCACACCCACCGACAGCCATTTCTCACCCGGCGATGTCGTACTGCGTCATTGATCTGACAGTCATACAGTAATAAAAATTGCTTAAGTGAGACAAAAGAACACTTCATTTATTTATATCTCTATTGAGCAGCTTGAAAGATTAACACAGCCTTTGCATTTTAATAGGACAGTTTATCATTGTGGACGGGAATACTGTTTTTGGACTCTTTTGAGTGTGAGGATGGAAAGCTTGGCCAATTGTGACCTTTCCAGTATTTATTGTAGCATCTTAGCCTGGATAGTTTATAGAGACCAAAGCATTATGATTTGTAGTAACCTCTATGTCTCACGACTGAAAATCTGAACAAATACCTAAGTCATCTTGGGTCACGGACTTTTTAAAAAAATTTTTTAAAGGAAATAATATGCTCTGGCTGTTTCACTCTGTCACTGTCATTTCTCAAAGATATCATTTCCTGTCATTCATTTAATGTGAATTGGAGCAACATCATTTACATGAAGAATGTTGTTGTGTCTCTTGTTGTGATAGATAAGAATGTTGTGTGGTTACCGTTATCGAGCAAGGAGACAGCAGTCAAAAAGAACAATAGGTACGGCCATGTGGCAGTTAGCTAGCATCTGTCCGTCGCAGGCAAATCAAACAAAACCTGTTTGGATTCTCTGAAAAACAAAATCATTTAAAAGAGAAGAGGAATGATGAAGTTTCAGCTAACAACAACCTAAAGAAATATTATGCCTTCATCAGGGATGGCATGTGATTGCTACTTATGTTGTATTGTAGTCGTTATCATCATTTAAGAATAAGAGTCCCCTGTCAGGTTAGCTAGCTGATTAGTAATTTTTAGGAAAGATTAATATTTAGGAATAAAACTTAACAATCCCCTCAGAAATCTTGACAGTGAAATCTTCAGATTATAGACATTAATGATTGGGGCTTAAAATCCCCTCAGAAATCCTGTCAGGCTTTTTTTTTAATGTTAGCTAGCTGACTAATATTATCAGTGGAGACTGTGAACATTTAAGAATATGACTGATTTTGGTTAGTATTAGCAGTAAAGATTAACGTTTTCAAACGAAACTTAACAATCCCCTAAGAAATCCTGTCAGGTTAGCTCTTGTTAGCTCTAGATAGCTGACTAGTGAAATGTTCAGATTATAGCCAGGGACGTAAGATCTCCCCAGAAATCCTGTCAGATTAGTTCGTGTTAGCTGAGTGATTAGTAGTTTTAGTGAAGATTGGTATTTAGAAATAAGGCTTAAAATCCCCTCAGAAATTCTGTCAGGCTTTTCATGTTAGCTAGCTTATTAATATTAGCAGTGGAGACTGTGAACATTTAAGAATAGGACTTACAAATGTCCTCAGGAATCCTGTCAGGTTAATTCATATTATCTAGCTGATTCGCATTAGCAGTAAAGATTAACATTTATTAATGAAACTTAACAATCCCCTCAGAAGTCCTGTCAGGTTAGCTCTTGTTAGCTGGATGACTAGCGAAATGTTCAGATTTTACCCATTTTTAAGTGAGACTTAAAATCTCCTCAGAAATCCTGTCAGGTTAGCTCTTGTTAAATAGTTGACTGGAGAAATGTTCAGATTATAGACATTTATGATTGGGACTTCTCCTCAGGAATCATGTCAGTCTAATTCATGTTATCTAGCTGAATCGTATTAGCAGTAAAGATTAACATTTATGAATGAAACTTAACAATCCCCTCAGAAATCCTGTCAGGTTAGCTCTTGTTAAATAGCTGACTAGCGAAATGTTCAGATTATAGCCATTTATGAGAGGGACTTAAAATCTCCTCAGAGATCCTGTCAGATTAGTTCGTGTTAGTTGACTGATTAGTACATTTGCTGTAGATTAGTATTTAGAAATAAAGCTTAAAATCCCCTCAGAAATTCTGTCAGGATTTTCATGTTCGCTAGCTGACTAATATTAGCAGTGATGACTGTGAACATTTAAGAATAAGACTTACAAATCTCCTCAGGAATCCTGTCAGGTTAATTCATATTATCTAGCTGATTCGTATTAGCAGTAATGATTAACATTTATGAATGAAACTTAACAATCCCCTCAGAAATCCTGTCAGGTTAGCTCTTGTTAAATAGCTGACTAGCTAAATGTTCAGATTATAGCCATTTATGATTGGGACTTCTCCTCAGGAATCATGTCAGGCTGATTCATATTATCTAGCTGATTCGTATTAGCAGTAAAGATTAACATTTATGAATGAAACTTAACAATCCCCTCAGAAATCCTGTCAGGTTAGCGCTTGTTAGCTAGATGACTAGCGAAATGTTGAGTTATTGAGGCTTGGATTAAGTCTAATGACCTGTCTAGCAGGCTCTAATAACTATAGTAGTAATCGTAGCTCTAACGAATATCCTAAATAAATGTAATAATATAATGGCGGGTTGTCATTTTGACTACTGCTTTACAGAACACAGAAGCTCCATAGCCTGCGTTGCGTAAAAGCCTTGAATGTTTTCTTTCTTTCTTTTTTTAAATCTAAAAATGGATGAAAATGACTTCCAATAGCTGTATAATTCGGAAGGTGTAAAGCTAAGATGGAAATATCCTCAGTATTTCAATGCAATCTGGTTCCTTTATTTAACCCTATTGAATGTGATTAGTTTAACACATGGGGAATTCTCGTCATTCTATTTTTTTTTTTTACCAGCTTCTTCTGTGATTTGATCTCTTTTATCATCTGAAAATAAATAAAATAAATAAAAAAATCCTACCCAAATTACCGCAGGTTTTTCAGTGAACTTCCATTTGGGTTGAAATCACTGGGATTTTGAAAGCAGATGTTGCCATGGGGAAAGAGAAAAGAAAGAGTGCAATCATGCGAGCTGATTAAAAATGACAATGATAATGACAGCTACAGTGGATATAAAGCCAATATAGACAGACAGACAGACAGACAGACAGAAAGATGTGGCATGTGTGTGTCTGGAGGTTGATTTAGCTGAAGTAGTTCTGTAATTATTGTTGCTTAAGCAGCAAGTAACATTTTGTTTGCTAGCTAGCATCTGTTCAATTCAATTCAACTCATGAATAAATAATGAATGCATTAAATGAGCACAGCTATACCATGTTACGTGTGTGTTGCATGCAGAGATTCTCAGATAATCAGAAAGCCTAGTCTTTGACCAGAATTTTTTTCTCTCCAACTTTATTCCTTGCATTTACATTGATTTTCCCCTTCGGAAAAAAAAAGAAAGACATCAATGGAGTTTCGTTCTGGGATTAACAAAACCCATTAAAACAGAATTAACGACATGTGCCTCTAAATGTGTGCACAAAACACATCAGTTAATTGGCGAGCCGCATTAATCAGTGTCAGCCCAATCAGACAAGATGGAGAGGAATGCCTGCAGCCAATCAGAAATCAGCACAGAACAAAATAATGCCCCCTAAAAACACAAAATGAAAAACAAAACAATTGGCACAAGGTAGATGTGTTGTTGGTTTTAGCCTTCAGCAACAGTGTTCTTACCTAATAAAGGAGATAAAACACACCACAAAGACACTCCATTATGATTTAATGTCTTTACAGCGCTTCAAATATATAACCGCTCCTGGCATTTACATTGCACTGAAATGTATTATTGATGTTTGGACTTTTCATTTTCTGTGCATATGCTGTATGTAATGTCGAGTCAGAAAATACCCTAAATGCATTTGATCTTCCAATCCACTTCTCAGTTACAATAAACCCAGAAATGGTGTGTTTACTCAGGGTGATATTGGTGCCAGGAAAGAGGAAAAAGAACCAATCATTTCAGCAAAGTGTTAGTATTATATTTCTGTCCTAAGTGCTTAATTCAATTAACTGTAATTGGGTTGTCAGACATTAGCCTTTCAGTGCTCTTGATTATTTGGGAATTTGGACGTTAAAATGATATCGAAAGACAGACAATTTTCTGGCAAAGCATTTAACTGATTTGAATGAGAGGAAGAATTTCATGATATTGTAAATAAATGTGAAACTCTTCTACCATTCAGTGATGTTTACAGATCTCCTGAGGTATACATACACTATTTTGGCATAGGTTTTGGGACGTCTGCCTTTACATGCACATGAATGTAATATGGAGATGGCCCGCCCTTTGCAGCTATAACAGCTTCAACTCTTCTAGGAAGGCTTTCCACAAGGTTTAGGAGTGTGTTTATGGGAATTTTTGACCATTCCTCTAGAAGCGCATTTGTGAGGTCAGACACTGATGTTGGACGAGAAGGCCTAGCTAGCAGTCTCTGCTCTAATTCATCCCAAAGGTGTTCTATCAGGTTGAGGTCAGTTCCTCCACACCAAAGTCACTCATCCATGTCTTTATGGACCTTGCTTTGTGCACTGGTGTGCGGTCATGTTGGAACAGGAAGGGGTCATCCCCAAACTGTTACCACAAAGTTAGGGGCGTGAAATTGTCCAGTTGTCCAAAATGTCTTGGTATGAAGCTGAAGCATTAAGAGTTCCTTTCACTGGAACTACGGGGCCAAGCCCAATCCCTGAAAAACAACACTTGAATTCAATGATTTGGAGGGCTGTCCCAAAATTTTTGGCAATATAGTGTATGCACACACACCTCAGCTCAGCTAGCTAGTTAATATTTTAGGTTGTAAAAGAGCAAAATATTAACCAATAGATGCTATATATATATATCCAAATTTCAGATCTTGAATGTTTACTAATAAAGTACGCCTGAACTTTTTGGCTAGTTGAATCAACCCCTTTTTAATTTGTTTAAATGTCCCATAAACTGCTAAAAAATTGAACGGAAACATTCCCATCAGACTTTGGCAAGCTTAGCGGAGATGAATCCGGGTTAAAAACAAGCAATGCTTATTCTAATAAATGTCTAACAGTCCGAAGAGAGCAAACAGTCGAAACCATGAAACAAGGACGATAATCTGAGGCAGCAAAAGAGGCAAAAGAGAAGAACAAAGATGTGCAAAGAGAACAAAGAGAAGCCAAAAGTAATTGTATAAATGGAAAACAAAGTGACAGGCAAACAGTACAATAGTACAGTGTGATTAGCACAAACAAGATCTCTGCTTGCAAAGATGCAAACAGAACGAGTTGTGTACAGTATGTGGAGGTAAATGAGGGGATTCTACAGTTGTTGGAATTCCTGGGAATTCCTATGACTTCTAACTTCTATCAAAATGCTGATATGCTTATCTAAAACTCCCTCATGTCCATTCCAACTAGCTAGCTAACTGCTAGGAAACTAGCTCAACTTCAGTCTTCATTTGCTTTATTTTATTTCCTGTCATTTGTTTAACAGCAGTCATGACTAGAAACAATCAAATCGAGTTTGTTAATCAATAGTTAGTACACCGAATCAGCTAAAGTATTTGTGTGAATCAAATTGTTGACTAGAAGTTCTGAAAATCTCAGTGATTTAAATACGAAGACGTAACTTTTGAACAGGTTTGACACAAACGCCTTCAAAATCTACTGTATATAACCAGAGTCAGCCATCCAAATAAGGTAAACATTTAAAAATCACAGGTCTGGCTCCAGGGCTCATTATAGTGTATTATATTAACTGGACGCTGCCTGGCGGACCGTTTTAAACATTGTAAAGGGATGTGTATGAGACACTGTTAAAGAGGCCTTGTTTATGGCCACCTGGTTTCATATAAATCTGTTCTCAATGAAGTGGAGCTAGCATGTTTCACTCGTTGTCTGCTGGGAGGAATAGCGTAAAACTAGAAAACTGGAGTTTACTCAGGAACATCGCTAAGGTTGATCGTTTGGGAGCATTGATTCGTCCATGTTTGGTCAGTGTGCCATTTTAACCCTCTGCTCTCCTCCAGTTCTATTAACCTTACTCTCTTCTGTCTTGATCCCTTGCTCTTTTTCTCTCATCCCCGTTCCATCTGTCGTTCACCCCCCGTACCCCATACCCCCCGTACTGCACATGCCTTCATTTTCCGGTTCATTTGAAGGATCTGACCCCGTCTGTTTCCTCAGTCTATCTGTCAGTCTGATTCCCCCATCGACTGTGATACTCTACTGCACGTCCAACTCACTGATCAATCCCTTTAATTCTCAGCCGTTCTGTTTTTTTTGTGCTTCACATAAGCCTCATATTCAGATAATGATAATATTTGTAAGCACCATGTCCTTGACTAGCACAGAAGAGGCATGGACCAGAGCCAAGTCTATCTCTCTGTCTCTCACTGTCTCTCTCTGTGTAGCATGGTGAGAGGAGGGAGATGGCACACTGACCCAAATGGAGATGTCTGGAATTTGCTCTACCAGCCACTCTAACCACACAGACAAATTAGAAACTATGTCATCAGGATAGATTTAGGTGCAGTGCCGGATCTATAAAGTTTTCCAGAACCTGTAGGCAGTGTGCTGTATTCATGTGTATACTCATCCATGTGTGTTGTGTTTCCGTTAGCAGCTCTACGTACTGTAATGTTTTTTTTTCGGGTGAGAAACGAATTTGGAAATCCACAGGAGGCAGAGGCGGAGTATCTGCATTCCAGTTTTGTACAGACTTCACTTGGAAGACCTTTCAAAAAGTGCGTGCTAACCTTATTCATTCAAATCCATCATGCTAATTTGCCACTATTGGCCATGTTAACCTTTTAGTGGTTAACTTGTCTCTCCCGGACATCTCTGAGACGGAATATGTGGAAAGATCTCACTGTAGCAGCATCCAAATTACATTTATCAAACATCCCTTTCTTTCTCCTGGTTGCCAACTTTATTGCGACGTGAATAAACAAATCCTCCAAAAAAAGAAGTAGCTCTTAAGGCACAGACATAGCCAAAGATTTGCTGTGTCAGACGTGAAGGCATGAAAGAGAGAATGGATGTCAAGGAGAATGCGAGATGAATAGAAAAGGTTACGTTTTCGTGTCAGACATGTCAGAAGCATTTTGGAAGAAAAGAAAAAGAGAAAAGGAGGGATGATGAAATCTAGACAGTTGTCAGCCTTAAGGAGTAATATGTTGTTATCTTCTCTGGCATTATACCATGCTAGCTAGATCCCTCTCTTGCGTTCTCATTCCATCCTTCATTTGTTCATTTTTAAGTGCACATCCCATACCATTTCACAGGGCTGTGTGCAGTTTATTAAAAAGTCATTATAAATGAGATAGACTTATACTCTGTCTTTCTCTCTCGCTCTCTCTTCTCCTTCCCTGTTGCACTCGAGCCCCACAGGAGTGAAGCAGAGTGATGGAGGAGAGCAACTTTAAGACAAGGTTAAAGAGAGATGGAGAGGGGGTTGGGCAAGAGAGACTGATGGTGGAGAGAGAGAGAGAGAGAGAGAGAGACGATGCCAAACAAATATTTTAAGCTCTCTCTCTCTCCAGCACAGAATGTACTTGAATACATACTTGAAGGAATTGAACGTGGCTGTGTGTCAGAAGCTGTGTTTTGTATCCCACAGCGCCCAGCGGTTTCCTTTATTTTCTGCTAATGTAACCTGACACACTTCCATGCCCATAAGTGCAGGCTTAATATATTTGCATTTCAGATCAGGTATCAAACCTATTTCAAGTCGACTCACTTCTTAGGATCTCAAAACGCTGCACTTAAGATAGTGGATGAGTTTAGATCATGAGGTCTGATGGGAAGCTTGAATAGTCCTGGCATTCCTATCCTGGGACCATGAAATCGGAACCTACGGTAATAAGTTTTTAAATTCATTAGAAAGTTCTTATCGTCATTACACCCTTTACACTGAGACGTCCCTGGTTTTTAAATCCAGCGCACAGGAATTTAGGGAAAGGAATTTGAAAGTAAATGGCAACTGCAGTGAAAGCGTATCGGTGATAAGCTGCACCTGGTGAAAAATGCTGACCAGACAATGACCATCGATTATCATTATCACTTGACTGATTGAGACGCGGTGATATCGTCATTTGTTTTTATCCGTATCTTGCAAGTTATCAGCTGGTTTTTACTAACAGCACATTTATGACACTGAGAAAATTGTAGATATGGTACCTGTAAAATGAGTGATAATGAATAAAAACATTTTGGGGAGGAAATATTTTAAGCGTAATGTAAGTTTTCTTGTTTATGTCTAGGAAAAACATAGCAGTAGCATTGGTAGCAATATCTATCTATCTATCTATCTATCTATCTATCTATCTATCTATCTATCTATCTATCTATCTATCTATCTATCTATCTATCTATCTATCTATCTATCTATCTATCTATCTATCTATCTATCTATCTGGTATTTGATGCTCTTATCCAGAGTGACTGCCAAAAAGATCTATCTATCTATCTATCTATCTATCTATCTATCTATCTATCTATCTATCTATCTATCTATCTATCTATCTATCTATCTATCTATCTATCTATCTATCTATCTATCTGGTATTTGATGCTCTTATCCAGAGTGACTGCCAAAAAGATCTATCTATCTATCTATCTATCTATCTATCTATCTATCTATCTATCTATCTATCTATCTATCTATCTATCTATCTATCTATCTGGTATTTGATGCTCTTATCCAGTGACTGCCAAATCTATCTATCTATCTATCTATCTATCTATCTATCTATCTATCTATCTATCTATCTATCTATCTATCTATCTATCTGTCTGTCTGTCTGTCTGTCTGTCTGTCTGTCTGTCTGTCTGTCTATCTATCTATCTATCTATCTATCTATCTATCTATCTATCTATCTATCTATCTATCTATCTATCTATCTATCTGGTATTTGATGCTCTTATCCAGTGACTGCCAAATCTATCTATCTATCTATCTATCTATCTATCTATCTATCTATCTATCTATCTATCTATCTATCTATCTATCTATCTATCTATCTATCTATCTATCTGTCTGTCTGTCTGTCTGTCTGTCTGTCTGTCTGTCTGTCTGTCTATCTATCTATCTATCTATCTATCTATCTATCTATCTATCTATCTATCTGTCTATCTATCTATCTATCTATCTATAAAATCAACCATCTACATATATAGAGTTGTATAAAATATTTTTTGTATGTATTTGGAGCAAAGCCTTCTTCTTTTTCTGTTTTTTTATTGTGAACATTATTTGCATGCTATTTTAAGGTGATTGTTAATTAATTACACATGTCTAAAATCCCAATGCAAGAACTTTTACACGCCCCCCCCCCATTAACCCCAATCACTGGTATCTGTGTGCATCGGTAAATAAACTGTGTGCAATATAACTCTCATATTTTCACCCGTTTTATCAGAAAAGATAGAAAAAGAGACAGAGGTTATAAAAAAAACCTGTTGTAATTTGTCAGCATGATGGAGAGATCTCCATCATTTCTGTTCATGTGTATTAGCTAATAGCACCGTGTAAACATTTAAAGAGTGGGATATGTAGATAAGCTAACTAGAAGAAAAAAACAAGACATCACACCGATCATTTCTTTATGGATTTATTGATCTCTCTCTCTCTCTCTCTCTCTCTCTCTCTCTCATCAACGCGGACTTTTAATGCCGCGGGTGTCCTTCTTCTCTTTGCCCAGTGGCTAAACATATCTCGGAGTCCTTCAAGCGACGTCTTGTAGAGGAAAGCCCGGGACCCTGAGGATAAATCCTGTGGAACGGCAGTAGTAATAGGCGCCATCTTCTTAAACTTGTTGTGTACACTTGTAGAGTTCACTTGGGAAAAAAAAGTTGTAATGTGAGGAAATGTGTGTCGAGCTCGGTATTTATAGCGTAGCCTTGGCATTCTGTTATGTGGGTTCGGATTCGGGAATAATCGAACAAGAAGTGACTAAAAGAAGAAGGAAAAAAAAACACTGGATATATGAAATATACATCTGATCAGGCATAACATTTTGACCACCTGCCTAATATTGTGTTGGTCCCCCTTTTGATGCCAAAACAGCCCTGACCCGTCATGCACTGTGTATTCTGACCCCTTTCTATCAGAACCAGCATTAACTTCTTCAGCAATTTGAGCAACAGTAATCGAATCACTTCACTCCCCATGTGCCCATGACCCTGTCGCCGGTTCACCACTGTTCCTTCCTATCACTTTTAATAGATACTGACCACTGCAGACCGGGAACACCCCACAAGAGCTGCAGTTTTGGAGATGCTCTGATCCAGTCGTCTAGCCTTCACAATTTGGCCCCTCGTCAAACTCGCTCAAATCCTTACGCTTCTCTATTTTTCCTGCTTCTAACTTTGAGGACGAAATGTTCACTAGCTGCCTAATATATCCCACCTACTATATATATATTAACATATTCCCAGCAAAGTTGATTCAGTTGATTTGATGGAGCATTTCTAAATGAACTTTACCCTCTTCTTGAATATTAAACAGCAGTCCCTGTTTAATGCTGCTGCTAATTAAAAAAGGAAAAGAAAAATCAAGCTCAATGTTGTAAAAACACTGTTCATTGTTTGTCTGTCTGTCTGTCTGTCTGTCTGTCTGTCTGTCTGTCATCCCTCCATGTACGAAAGACAGCCTTGCTTCTTAATAATACCATTTACTTATTAAACTCAATCATTATTAAGCTCTCACCAAATGATTTCATTCACTCATCTGACCAATATTTCATTGGTTAAATGGTATCTTGCTTATGAGGCTGAAATTTCATTACTGAACATTAAATTGTCAATACTGAAATACACTTACCATCCACTATAATAGGAACACCTGTAGGTTAATACGGTTATCTAATCAGCCGAACATGTGGCAGCAGCACGATGCAAAATAATATGCAGATAAGACAAGTCAATAGCTTCAGTTCCTGTTCACATCAAACTCCAAAAAACCATTTCACAAACTTAGTGCTGTTAGTACCAGAAGGGTGGGTTTGAGTCTATAATAATAACACTGCTGATCTCCTGGGAATGTTCTGTAGAGTTTTACACCGAATGCTGTGAAAAAACAAAACACATTCAGTGTAAAGTAAATGAGTGGAAGATGCGTGGTCTTCTGCTGTTTGCTTGAAGTTTCCACTCATTTACTTTACGCTGAATGCTGTGAAAAATAAAACACATTCAGTGTAAAGTAAATGAGTGGAAACTTCAAGCAAACAGTAGAAGACCACGCATCTGAGGCTTCAGTGGGCACAGGATCACCCAAACTGGACCGCTGAAATTTTTAAAAGCATTTCCTGGTCTTTCGTGCCCGCTGTAGCCTTGGGTCTGTGCTCCATTCTGATGCATCTGTGTCTGGTTTCTCTTTATCTCGTAAGAGTGATTTAAATGTAAAATCGATAAACACTTCAGTCTGAGGGCATTAAAATCGTTCATTTGGCCGGCATGTGGGCTTCATAAAATAAGAAGCTGTATTGGAACTGGGCTCCTTGATCATTTAATAACAAATGAACTGAACATTCAGTTCCATGTTCCTCTATGAAGTAATAAATTATTGGGCGAAAATGTGTCCACCTGACAGGTTACCCTTTGTGAGATGAACTTACTGCTTATTGAACCATCTGCTTCTTACAGTAACCCTTTTTTACCAGTACTACGGCATTCCAGTCCGATCGACTTTTATCGGGCATTTTTAATCGGTGTAAATAAATAAGTTATTTAATGGCTGCAAGTCTGATATAAAATGAGTCAGGACTCTGTTGGCTTTCAGTGTGAGACGTGTGCTTTTCCCTCTGTTGGATAGCCTTACACAGAATTTTAGTGGTTGAATGTAAACACTTTAAGATTCATGAACAAGCACTCAGGGCGTCTCAGAGAGCAGAAATGGGTTTGACATCAGCGTTTACTTTGAAAATAGTAATATTTGTCTGGGTTCTACTTTTCTATGAAAAAAATATATATTATGCCTAATAGGCTAGGGAAAAACAGAAATACTTATTAAAAACTACAAATTCTTATTGTTTTCTTTCATATGAGCTTCATATTAACCACCACTATGGAGTGTCATGACATTTTGTCAGTTTTTTTAGAGTTAAGAAGTGATTTTAAGGTTTTCACCATTAGGCGTCTCCAGCATGATGACGGCTGCTGTACACAACACGATGACTGGCAGCTGACTTTGACAGTATTTTGACTGTGTGCCTTCTTGCACAAATTTGGCTTCCCCATCAGCTGCCACATGGCGAAACAGATTTCTGTGAGTCTCTCAAATCCATAGAGCAAACATCATGGAGAGCTGAATAAGAAATAATTGCTTAGGAATGATTTATGGATTTAATTTTATTAGGACATTAGAGCATTTTGCTCTGCCTGCAGCCTGGTTTGTGGCTCAACACTAATTCTTTGTTCATTATCATTTTTTAAGTCCTCTAGTTTGTTTTATTAAAATTTATATGGACCCCCCCCCCTTCAATTATACGTCTTTAATGTCGTGTTCGATTGAAATCGCACTAATGGAGTTTTTTCAGCTTCATATTTAGATTGCTGTTTCATATACATTGTTTGTATCCTGATATATATATATATATATTGTGATACTGTCCAGAATTGTTATGTAAAAATGGATCTACATGCTTCACCCTGAGCTGAAGATCTATGCTAAAAAGGGTTGGGTGGACAGTGACTCATCTGAGGTAGATGTAGCTGCTGGTGAAGTTCCCAGTGTTAGCTCTTCCAGAAGATGCAGTTGACAGTTCATTACCAGCCCTACAGTCTATACCATCTGGCTCATGCCGTGTCTTAGAGCCATGACACCAGAACTAGTGCCAACCTAAGCAGACTGACGATTGCTTCCTCTTGCCTCCTGTTGCCTCACCTCTTTGATGAAAAGTTGTACAGCAACACACTAAAGACGTTCTGCGCCAGTTTGAACAGAAATATCTCTCCACACCAGGAGGGGGCAGTAGTCTGTATTCATAGTCGGAAAAAGAAAGACCTCACATATTACTGCACTAACTATTATTTATATTGGAATACTATTGTCACACTGTTTAGAGATTCAGGAAACAAACTATTCTAGCCCAGAAAGCTATTCTAGCTATGGCGTAAAGTGTCTACTATTTTGTTTAGCCATTTTGTTGTGAGCTAGTTTCTTTCTGTCTCGTGAATTTAACCAGACAAAAATGGTTCATTTTACTGAGAAGCTGAAAGATGCAAAGACTTTCCCGTATCACTGACTGTTAAAAAGTGCTGAGACTGCAGTCTCCTTCAATACGGTTAATGGGCTCCTCAGAGAAAACTCCACCATTATCTGCAATTAGACACATTTTTATCCGTTTATGTGAAACATCCACCATACAAGTAGCCTATTAGCCTATTAGTTTATTAATACTTTAATAAAGAAAAAAAAAAAACGTGTAGTTGGATTATAGTCAGAGCTGCAGTTAAAGAAATTGAATCAGCACCATATGATGTGTGGAATAATAATCAGATCATTTCATAAAACTCTACAACATATATATATACACAGATATCCAAAAACAAAGCAGAAAACCGGATTAGTAAATGTTTAATGATTCGAAATATATTTGCTTACATTGTTTAATAATTCAGATTTTTATGACTTTATATAATTCAAAAGACAGAGTAAAACAGAGGAGCCGGACAAAACAAAAACAACAAAACCAATTTTAAACACTTTGTCTCTGGTAAGCGTTTTTTTCCGGATGTAGAAACATATTAAAAACTGCAAATCAGCATTTCAGAACATTTACAAAATACACAGCGAATCCTTTCGGATCCAGAATTGACCACATCAGGAAGTACCAGTGTCGATCTCTGTGTATATCACATCCTATTAACATTCGCCGCTCTGCCTAAGCTAAAAGGATCTATAGATGTCATGTCACACGCCACATGTCCCCTGACACAGTGCGTGGCAGATTCAGGTCATGAGTATTAGTCTGCATGTAGGACTGTACAGCAAGCAGGCGCTGAACGGAGAGAACAATAGATTCTCTTTGAGGAGGATGCTGCTCTTCTGTTAGCTTGTCACATCTCTGTTGAGCTGCAAGGGCAACTGGGAGGGTAAAAATGTCAGGTGGCATCTCAAAAACCCCCCAACGCTGGTACTAGAACATGTCATGAGTGCTTTTATTCTTTGCATTGACAGGAAATGGCCCACACGCTTGGGAATTTGTTATGGAGACCATGCTGAGTGTGTGTGTGTGTGTGTGTGTGTGTGTGTGTGTGTGTCTGCGCACCAACAGTGGTGTTTCAAAGAACTGTGCTGTTAAGTCTATGCTGCCTTCTTTGCTTTGTGCACAAACAATGACTCCAAAGATACCGCTGTTTCTAGAGTGAGTCAGCATCGCGGTCCGGCTAACATTCAGACATCCAAAAATAAAAATAAAAAAACATTAAAAAATGGAATGACAAATAAGGCCAGAACTATGAGCAGCATATTTCAAAAACTCTTGCTGAGCTGTTTTTACAGCCTAGTGTAGATAAAGCTACTGCACCCCCTCTTCCACACACACAAACACACACTCTACATAAAAGAGGCCGGTACTGGAAAAGAATATTTGTCCAAATTGGCACCGTGCGCACGTCTGGCTTTGTAAACGGCTGAACATTATCTCATCTCTCCACAGCAGACCCCAGACCAATCCACTCCACGGTAATCATGCCTTTCCATCTCATTTGCATTCCAATTCCTATCTTCAGCCGTTGATTCATAAATAAAGGGAAATGGGTCTGGATGGAGGCAGCCTTGGCGACTATTATCAGACAGCAGTGTGTGGTAGACAGATGGCTTCAACCGTTTATCAACAGTGAGGTACAAAAAGAGGAGCTTAGCTGGAACATTGGATTCAATTAAAAACTGTCCGCTATTGTGCATCTGGGTCCGCGTTTAACATTTAACCAGCGTGTCATCCGAGTGAGAGGACAGCGCTGTTTCATTCACGAACCTGGTGAAAAGGAGGTGATTAACTATCTTTAACCGCAGCTTTGACAATAACTGCTCACCATCTGTAAAGAGCACTTGGTTAGGTGGTGATCAGGTGGCTGTAGGGGAGCGTGGGTACCTTTTTTCGGGGTGTCCTGAGGATTCATGACGGATGCAAGAATTCGTTCGTTCCTTTTCCTCTCAAGTGCTTTTATAAAAATTGTCAGCAAATTCGGTTGACTTTTAAGGACATCAGTATGTACAGTACGTTAGGGATTTCTCATCATGGAAAAATCGTTTGACCTAATTGGTTCTCATCATGGTTGCCTAGTTTTAAGATTTCTGGCAGCAGACTAAACCACACAGGAGTCCAGACCTGCTCTATATGCCACAAAATTAAATGAACAAGTTTAATAAGTGTAGCCTGCAGTTTATATAAGTCTTATAAACTGTACTGACCTGAGAGATTAAATTACACGCCAGATGTTAGTAATGATAAAGGTCCGCTTCCAAGGTGGCATTTCTAATCTGGGGAGCATTTTGAAGCTGTAGAGTGTATCCTGTAAGGTTAATCCGGTGTTAATTGTCCCCAGTTCGTTTCTACCACCCACAAGGTTTTAAAACGAGAAACAGCGGCATTTTTTTTCTTGCTAACGTGTGGAGTGTCAGAACTGCAGGTAGGATAAACTGCTCGCTTTACAGTTTCCATTTAGTGTTGAAAGTAAAGGCAAGCACAGCTGGGAGTTTCAGGCTTTAACAGGTCCACTTAACCCTTTTTGGTCTTCTTTCTTTCTGTATTTAAAATAATGTTGAAGCTTGTTTCTGCCCGGGGAAAATATTATGCAGATCCGTGTGACAACGGTTAGTTAATATCACATATTAGTCAAATTTAACCCGATATTTTCGAGTAAATATCGTTCATGTCACACAACAGTCTGGGCCAGAACACCAGAGGGAGCCCTCGCCCGAATATTAACTATCTCTGGCCACTTCCGGTACTGAAGCTTATTTAAGCAGCGCGCCACCTCAGCCTCATTGCGAAGCATTGTTTCCGTTTGTGTCACTTGCCAAGCCTTTATTCTGTTATTGTCTAGTTACCTCGTGTATGACCTTGCCAGTTTATCTCTTGACCTCGAGTTTCGGATTTGTGTTTTGGATTAGTTTTCTGAGTGACAGCTTTCTGGTATTTGACCCTTTGCTTTCGTTATCTTGACCACGATTTCTGCCCACCGTCCTTTACGAAATCTGCACATGGACTCTAACACTCCTCCGCCTGACGAGGCGTTACAGAATGCTTCGCCTGAAATGAGTCCAGCGGATATGCAAGCGGCGTTATGGCGACAACGAGCCCTCCTTCGTGCTTATCAGGAAGAGGTTGACTCGCTGAAAGCCGCTAATCTACAACTTCAGCAACAGCAGCGAGAACAAACAGCCGCCACGGCTTCGGCATTCCACGTACGCAGCGAACTTCCTTGTTTTGCCTTACCCGAAAAGTTCGATGGATCCGCCGATCGCTGCAGGGGTTTCCTTTGTCAATGTGATAACTATTTCGCTCATCAGCCAGAGGCATACAGTGACGAGAGAACCAGGTGCACATTCATATTATCTCTGCTAACCGGAAGAGCGCTAGATTGGGCTGCAGCGGTTTGGGACTCAGACCCCCAAGTCAAAGCGTCCGCGAATTATTTCGCGAACTTAATCAGGGAAGTGTTTGAATACCCAGCGGGAGGCAAGGATGTGTCTGTACAGTTGCTGGAGTTGCGCCAAGGGAGGGACGCGGCCGCGGATTATGCCATTAAATTCCGCACGTTGGCCGCTCAGTCTGGATGGAATGCGACAGCTCTCATGGCGGTGTTCCGCGAGGGACTCAACCCAGAATTACAAGTGGAAATGGCCTGCCGCGACACCAGCATGACGCTATCCCAATACATCTCCACTGCCATTTGTCTAGACAACCTGCACCGTCAACACCGACCTGCAGCCACCAGTTCACGTGCTATGCCACGCCGCATGATGGATATCCAGCAACACACAGAGGATCTAACCGAACCGATGCAACTAGGGAGGGCTCGAGTTACAGAGGCTGAGCGCGGGCGGCGCACTAAGCTCCAGCTATGCTTTTACTGCAGCAAACCGGGCCACCGTGTGCTTCGATGTCCTGAGAAGCCAGCTACAACCCAGGTAGAGACTATTGAGCATTTATCCAAGGTTTCTCTTCCTGCTTTCTTGCTCTTTGCTAATTCTAAGTTCTGTGTCACAGCGCTGATTGACTCGGGCTTGGCGGTTAACCTCATTGACGCTAATCTGGTGCACGACCTTCACATCCCCACAGTCCCATGCGTGCCCCCACTCCATGTGACCGCCATTAACGACCAACCCATCGGAGGGGGCCTCATTTCTCATCACACCACCCATAGACTTCCAACTTGGGTTATTCCATCGTGAGCGACTATCATTCTTTGTCATCTCTTCCCCATCCTACCCCGTAGTATTGGGCTTCCCCTGGCTGCAGCTTCATGACCCCGATATCTCCTGGAAGAACGGTGACATCCGCAGGTGGGCTCCTTCCTGCATAAAAAACTGCTTTTAGGCTCACACTCCTCGTCCATGCCTCGCTACATCCATAGAAAGCCCAGGTTCAACCAATCTAATATCGCTCCCTCAGGAATATTCCGACCTGCAGGAGGTTTTTAGTAAAGAGAACGCGACCAGGCTCCCACCACACAGACCATGGGATTGTACCATAGAACTCCTGCCTAACACCACACCACCCAAGAGTCGAGTTTACCCTCTTTCCATCCCTGAGAAAAAGGCCATGGAGGACTACATCGAAGAGGCCCTCACTGCCGGATATATCCGACCCTCTACAT
Source organism: Hemibagrus wyckioides (assembly GCF_019097595.1). NCBI lineage: Eukaryota > Metazoa > Chordata > Actinopteri > Siluriformes > Bagridae > Hemibagrus > Hemibagrus wyckioides. The sequence goes on along the minus strand of NC_080737.1, from coordinate 14,985,617 downwards.
TCTTCTTTGTGGAAAAAAAGGATGGAGGGCTCCGGCCATACATTGATTATCGCGGTCTGAATGCCATCACTGTGCCGTACCCCTATCCACTCCCTTTAGTCCCGGCCGCCCTCGAACAGCTACAAGGAGCTAAAATATTCACTAAGCTCAATCTGCGCAGTGCTTACAATCTGATTCGGATACGAGAAGGAGATGAATGGAAGACAGCCTTTCACACCATGAATGGACACTACGAGTACTTAGTCACGCCATATGGACTCACCAACGCCCCAGCAGTTTTCCAATCTATGATAAATGAAGTGTTCAGAGACATGCTCCACAGTCACGTTATAGCGTACATAGATGACATACTGATTTACTCATCCAACTATGAGCAACATGTTTCCCACGTTTGTGACGTACTTCACCGTTTAGCAGCCCACAACCTCTTCGTAAAATTGGAAAAGTGTGAGTTCCACCGTCCCTCCATAACGTTCCTGGGCTATGTGATATCTCAAAAAGGAATAGAAATGGATCAGTCCAAAGTATCAGCGATCACATCCTGGCCGGAGCCCACCAACATTAAGGGCTTACAGCGATTTCTGGGGTTTGCTAACTTTTATCGCCGATTCATTCGGAACTATAGCACCATAGCCAGTCCCTTGACCTCGTTACTAAAGGGGAAGCCACGTAAACTCAGATGGACTGACCAAGCCAGCAATGCCTTCAGTAAGCTCAAGCAAAGCTTCTCGTCTGCCCCCATACTCCGGCACCCCCGACCAGACTTACCGTTCACAGTAGAGGTTGATGCCTCCAACAGCGGCCTCGGGGCGGTGCTCTCTCAACGCCAGCCAGAGTCAGGCAAATTACACCCATGCGCCTTCTTCTCTCGTAAGCTAACCCCGACGGAAATGAACTATGACGTGGGTAACAAGGAACTACTAGCCATGAAGGCTGCTCTGGAGTAGTGGAGACATTGGCTGGAGGGGGCAGTTCACCCATTCCTCATTCTTACAGATCACCGTAACCTAGCCTATCTACGGGAAGCCAAGCGTCTGAACTCACGCCAAGCCAGGTGGGCACTGTTTTTCTCGCGATTCAAATTCACGGTCACCTATCATCCTGGGTCCAAAAACGGAAAAGCAGATGCGCTCTCTAGAATTCATGAAGTCTGCGAACCCTCCGTTCACCCGGACACCATCCTTCCGCCGTCTGTGCTGGTTGCTCCTATACGTTGGGATTTCATGGGTGAGATCGAACGGGCCTGCACCTCCGAGGCACCCCCCCCAAACTGTCCACCCTCCAAGCGGTTTGTGCCCACGACACTCCGTCACAGACTGATTAAGTGGACCCACGAGAGCCCCAGCACCAGCCACCCAGGTATGCACCGCACTACTCAGCTACTGCGCCGGACCTTTTGGTGGCCTTCTCTAAATCAGGATGTGGAGGGGTTTGTACGTTCCTGTCCCGTGTGCGCCCAATCTCGAACCGACCGCCATTTGCCTGAGGGCCTGCTGGAACCGCTACCCGTCCCATGACGCCCCTGGTCGCACCTCTCTATAGACTTTCTCACAGACCTCCCCGAGTCGCAGAGCTTCACCACGATCATGGTCGTCATAGACCGGTTCTCCAAGGGGTGTAAACTCATCCCTATGAAAGGCCTACCCACGTCTATGGAAACCGCCGTAGCCATTTTTCATAACGTGTTCCGAAATTTTGGCATCCCTGAGGACATAGTATCAGACCGAGGGCCGCAGTTTACCTCTAGAGTATGGCAGGAGTTCTGTAAGCAATTGGGGATCAACGTCAGTCTGAGCTCGGGATATCATCCCCAGTCCAACAGACAAGCCGAATGCCTGAATCAAGAGCTGGGGAGGTTCCTGCGAGTATACTGCAGCAAGGAGCAACATAGATGGAGTGAGTTCCTCCCGTGGGCCGAATATGCCCAGAACTCCTTAACCCATTCCTCTACGGGGCTGACGCCGTTCCAATGTGTACTAGGCTATCAACCACCTTTATTCCCATGGTCCGAAGAACCCTCCGATGTCCCCGCAGTGGACGACTGGGCTAGACGTAGCCAAGAGACTTGGGAGCGAGCCCATGTCCGACTTCAAAGGGCAGTACAAAGACAGGCAATTCAGGCCAATCGCCGACGTCGGCCTCACCCAGCCTACCAGGTGGGTCAGTGAGTTTGGCTATCCACGCGTAATTTGAAACTCAAACTACCCTGTCGCAAACTCAGCCCCAAATTCATCGGCCCCTTCAAGATCGTTCGTCAGGTTAATCCTGTCTCTTATCGCCTGGAACTGCCTGCCTCTTATCGTATCTCGCCCACGTTCCATGTATCTCTGCTCAAGCCCTATCATGAACCTTAAACCACGCGCTCTGAAACCCATGAACCACCTCCTCCCCTGGACATCGACGGCTCCCTCGCTTATCGCGTTCGCACCATTCTCAACTCGCGTCGACAGGGTGGCCGCCTCCAATACTTGGTGGACTGGGAGGGGTACGGTCCAGAGGAGCGCTGCTGGGTCAATAGGCAGGACATCCTGGACCCTGCACTCATCGAAGAATTTCACCTGAACTTTCCCCACAGACCGGCCCCTTGCCCGAGGGGGCGCCCACGACGACGAACACCTGGAGGTGTCCCTAGACCTGGGGGTTCTGTCACACAACAGTCTGGGCCAGAACACCAGAGGGAGCCCTCGCCTGAATATTAACTATCTCTGGCCACTTCCGGTACTGAGGCTTATTTAAGCAGCGCGCCACCTCAGCCTCATTGCGAAGCATTGTTTCCGTTTGTGTCACTTGCCAAGCCTTTATTCTGTTATTGTCTAGTTACCTCGTGTATGACCTTGCCAGTTTATCTCTTGACCTCGAGTTTCGGATTTGTGTTTTGGATTAGTTTTCTGAGTGACAGCTTTCTGGTATTTGACCCTTTGCTTTCGTTATCTTGACCACGATTTCTGCCCACCGTCCTTTACGAAATCTGCACACTCCTCCGCCTGACGAGGCGTTACAGTTCATTTGTACCTTTATTTAAAATGTAATTATTTTCTTTGTAAATTCTACGATATTTTGATTAAAAATCACTCACTTGTAGCTTTTAAAAAATGTAATTATTTTTTTTAACATACATTTTCAACTCGATATTTTGAATAAATATCTCTCACTTGTAACCTTTTCAAAATTTCATTATTTTCTACATTTATTTTCAAGTTCAGCTCGATATTTTGTGTAAATATCACTCACCTGTAACTTTTAAAAAAGTTCATTATTTTCTACATTTATTTTCAAATTGAACTCGATATCTTGAGTCTAAATCACTTACTTGTAACTTTTTTTTTATTTTTTATTTTTTATTTTTTTTACAATTTTATTATTTTCTACATTCATTGTCAAATTTAGCTCGATATTTTGAGTGAATACTTGTAACTTTTTTCAGATTTCATTGTTTTCTAAGCGGTACAGACAGTGGAATGAAATGAAAATTATTTTCTACATTCATTTTAAATTTTAACTTGGAATTTTGAAGAAATATCACTCACTTGTACCTTTTAAAAAAATTCATTATTTTCTACATTCATTTTCAAATTTAACTCGATATTTTGAGTAAATATCACTCAGTTGTACTTTTTATAAAATGTAAATATTTTCCACATAAATGTTCAAATTTAACTCGATATTTTGAGTAAATATCACTCAGTTGTACCTTTTAAAAAATATTTTTATTTTCTACATTAATTTCCAAATTTAACTACTTGATATTTTGAGTAAATATCATTTGTTCAAATATCAATTGTGATATTTACATATCCAACAAGTAAACATTTCACAATAGTGACTTTTTATCTCACAATTGCGAATAAACTTCTCTCGCTTATGATTTTTATTTCAATCTCATAGTAAATGATTTCGACTTTATACATTAACTAGAAGTTAATATCACTGTCTAACATTTTATCTTTCACTTACTTTGTATTATTCCCAGGCTGTGCTGTAAAAGATGTGAAATGGAACAATATAAATCTAGGAAGCAGAGTGTTTACAGGATTATAATCTAACCGTGTAAAGTATTCTTCGGTGGAGGATAGCTTAATAAGCAGAAGTACAAATCTGCAGTGACTCTCAAGAACGGGATGAAAGGTCACATCTGTGAGATATTATAGATATTAGCTGGTAATTGCGGTATAAAAAGTTATAATTATATCATATAAACTGATACATCTGTGTAATAATTCCTCATACTCGTACTGAGTGAACTAGTGTAATCTACTAGCAGGATTTTCATTAGTAAGGTGAAAGGTAGTGACAATTCTGTCTAGACACTCACACACACACACACACACACACACACACAGAGCTAAAAATCACATACAGCCCTTACAATTCGATGGATCTAGGATGTATTTGCAAGAAAGAATGAAAAAATATTATCAAGCTGTGCCAAGCTGACAGACTCCAAATAAATAAATAAATAAATAAAATAAATAAATAATTAAAAAGTATTAGTTTAGGGGTTTGCAGACGTATGCAAGCGAATTATTGTTTTTGTTTTTATCCTCTTTTTTTTATCCATAAACAAGTTTCAGCTTGTTTTTCACTTCACTTTTCTACATATACAGAAAGAGCAAATAGTCCGGTCATGATTTTGTTGTTTAGGGGTGTGTAGACTTTTTAGATCCATTGGACATATAATACATATTTAATTTAAAAATTAGAGTTTGGCTCCCAGCCCAATATTCTTTTATTAGCTCCATCCCTCATGAATTTATATGACAACTAATCAAAATGGATAATGGGAGGGCTTGCTTGATAGATTGGATTTGTTTGGATGGTTAGTTTCTAGCCCTTACAAGGCTCGCATTTAGCTTGTGCTGCCTTTCCAAAAAATCAGCCCTATGATCAGCATAAACAACAGAACTTTTCAGCAGAAAAATACAGCTGTCTTTGGTCCGTGCATAAGAGTGATCCGATTTGAATTGCTAACTCGACCTTTACCACATGCAGCCTTGTGCGTCCGCTGCTTAGAATACGGGTGTGTACTTTCATGAATGCAGGGGAGTCGTGTTGTGAATCCAGCCGTGGTTAACAGGCTTCCTGAGTGAGAAAGAGAGATACAGATAAAGATGGAGAGAGAAAGGTGGGGGGGTGGGTGGGTGGGTATGGGGGGGTTTAGAGAGAGGCTGCGCGAAGACGTCGGCTTATGTATTATTGTGTGGCGGTTTCATTACAAGCACGCTGTTTATTACAGCGAAGCCACAAGGGTTCAGTGAGTCATCCTGCAAAGGCCCTCGCTCGCTCTAATATATTCCACCCAGATGATGCAGTATACCTCCAACCATACGTATCTATGGCAACTCCTGGATCCTCCTCTGCGTGCTCCTCCTCAGCTCGGGAGATGAGGGAAGGGAGGACGGGGACCAAAAGCCAGTCAGGGGGAAAATGAGCTATGCGATTGGGAGTTTTAAAGACAGATTGTGAGATTAGTAATTGCACTCATCTCTGGAGGCTGTGGAGGAGAAAGAAAAGAGTCTGTATTAGTTTTAAGAATAATTGCTTCAGGCTTTAAGGTTTGGACACTAACTTATGATAACTACTTAAAGATAAGGAACAGCTAAGCCTTCTTTCACACATCGTCTTGAATATTCCACATTCACCGGCATCACTCTCTTCTCTCTTTTCCTTCTCCTTCTTCTTCTCCTTCTCTCTCTCTCAGCTTGTGTTGATATATGGGCTGCGCGACAGGTAAAACAAACAGAGAGCCAATCAATGCTGTAAACAGCAGTGAAACGAGGCAGTAAATAAACCACAGGACAGACCAAAGAGGGGCGGAGAACAAGAGGAGAGAAAAAGAGGAGTTCATCCTTTCATTTCCCAGCCCTAATAACTCATTTACCTGTCACCGGCTCCCATAAAGTTGTGCTGCTCGTGATTGCATTGCGTTTATGCTCGGCTTTTCCACAGGACAGTGTGGTATGCAGGGGTACTGTAGCAAATATCGTGTAATGAGCCGAAGATCGGGAGCGACGAATCGGGTTTAAAAGCCAACAACTGAACAGAACAATCATAAATCGATTATTTATAATAATAATAATAATCTGTGTGTAGGAAATATTAGCCAGGCGGTAGCTCTGATAGTTTTTTCACTACAGCAACATTACTTGTGAATTAACAGTACGCCCACTCCACTTTTCGTACAAAGTCGTATATTAAATTGTTGCCTGAAGTACTAAAAATAACATTATCTTGTTAGTGATGCCACATTTTGTCATTATTTCCCATAGACTGTCACTCCTCTTTGATAGCTGCCCTTTTGAAAAAGTACTCACTAGCCAGAACAATCTTCAGTGTAGGGTAGCAACACCCAATAACATAGCCTTCTCTTTCAAATGTCCATTTCTCTGAACCTTCTGAAGGCAACATCATACTTATTTATTTTAAAAACAAGTGCTTTAAGTCATTTTAAAATGAACGGTAATGGCTTCTGTCCAGCTAACCCTGCAGATTAGCATTACTTACTACTAGTATTTAGCATTTACGTAAGTAGTGATCCATGTTAAAAAATGTTTGATCGCTACATATGTTGTAGAATCTAAATGGTGCCCAATATGTTGAATTTCCAACAATATGCACAGTAAGTGTTATGTATTCTTCACCCTTTGTTCATTTGGGTCCCTCACACTCACTGTAACTAAACTGTAAAGATAGTTTTGTTGAATATTCATTATTCATCCGCTACAACCTCCACAGAATTCCTCCTACTTTCATGGGTGATGTTCTATGATGGAAAATTGTGAACATGTTCTTAATCAGACAGTACAGACAGCTCTGGTTTGATATGAGCAAGGCCAAAGTAAAGTGCTAATTGGCTGCTTTCACACTTGACACTTCTCCGACAGAAAAGGCGCTGACTGGTGCACTTTTTTGCGATGATATGAAAGAAAGACGTCTCCTGCGATGTGCAACTTGTAACCATAACAACGCTCTCACAGGTCCGTTTTAGTACTAGCTACAGAAGTGGCCTAGTTTGGGATCTAGCTAGGATTGTCAATAATGAAGAAGAAATACATATTTAAACAGGTTTAACTCTGGTGATGATGAGGTTGGTCAACTTTGCTGGAGATCTGGAGGCAGAAAATCAGGAGAAGAGTAGCTGCTTGTGCAACTCGAAGTGGGACGTCACTTACCGATGAATATCATTAAAAGAAAAGTGACTAAAATAAAGGTCATATATTTAATTGGATTTTATGTACATTTATATTTTGGACATAGTTATATATGTCTGAGGAAACGTATATAAGGCATGTCCTCAGACACTACTGAGTGGTATCACGTCTCTCTTTTCTTTCTAAAATCCTTGAACACACTGTCTACAATCAACTATTTCTCACAGAACAACCTTCAAGATCCTAACCAGTCTGGCTTTAAAACAGCACATTCCACAGAGACTGCCCTTTTGGCCATCATTGAGAACTACATGCTGCCAGACCCACACCACCTCCACAGGCTTCCTCCCGCATGAGATTTAAATCACTGATGCTTGCCTACAAAGCCAAAAATGACCCAGCACCCACTTACCACAATGCACTTATCACACTCTGCACTGCACCACACTCCCTCCAATCCTCTAGCACTGCTTGACTGGTCCCATCTCTCAGGGTACAAGGGGTTGAGAGCAAGGGTTATTCCTATCCTGAAGAAAACCCACTCAGTGTCCAACTACTGACCGAAATCAGTTCTCTCATTTCTTTCTAAATTCATTGAAAACACTGTCTCAATCAACTGTCTCTCTACATCTCACAGAACAACCTCCAAGATTCCATCCAGTCTGGCTTCAAAGCAGCACATTCCACAGAGACTGCCCTTTTGGCCATCGTTGAGAAGCTACATGCTGCTAGATCAGCCAAACTGTCAGTCCTCATCCTCCGCAACCTTTCAGCAGAGATTGACAAAGTCAACCATAAGACTCTCTCGTCCGTCCTCATGAATCTTGGGATTTGTGGCACAGCACGGCTTCCTACCTACATCTGTTCCATGCAGACTCTCCACTGCTGTCCCACAAGACTCGGTACTTGGTCCTCTGCTCTTTTCCCTTTTCAAGAGGTCATATCCTCACATGGGTTTTCATACCATTGCTATGCAAACAACTCTCAATTCAACCTCTCCTTCCTTCCCTTAGACATTCATGTTTCTGCTCAGATCTTAGCATGCTGGGCAGACATCTCATGATGGATGGCAGCTCATCAGATTACATGAAATGTAATCCCAGCAAAACTGAACTGCTCTTCATCCAAGGTGATTCATCCCCTTGTCAAGATCTTGTGATTTCCCTGGACAGATTTTTGATCTCACCCTCTGTCACAGCGAGCAACCTTGGCGTAACCATGGACAATCAACTGTCCTTTTCCTCTCACACTACTGATTTGACACAGTCATGTTGATTTCTCCTTTACAACCTCATCCATTTCTATCCACACAGGTAACACAGGTGCTTGTTAAGTCCTTTGTTATTTGGCGGCTGGATTACCGCAACTTGCTCCTGGCAGGTCTGACTCTATTCCACCATTTCACCTCTGCTTGTGATCCAGAATGCAGCTGCACCACTTTAAAACACTCATGCATGCCTACAGAGCCAAAAATGGACCAGCACTTACTTACCTCAAAGCTTTTATCCCACCCCTCACTACACCACACTACCTCCAGTCCTCTAGCACTGCTTGACCATCTCTCCGGGGTACAAGGAAGACATGCAACAAGACTCTTCTCTGTTCTGGTACCTGGGTATTGGAATGAACTTCCCATAAATGTCTGTTCAGCTGAGTTACTGGCTGTCTGTGTGCTTTTCATACTATATTACCTTCCAAAACAGGTTTCAGACGGACAGCATTCTTGACCTAATGGACAAATACTGTATCAGGGACCTGATTGATCGGGAGGTAAAAAAAATGTAAGTTTAACTTTTATAACTCTGCAAGCTCCAATGTGACCAAAGCCAAACAAACAAACAAAAAAACAACCACCAGTTGTGAAAGTCCTCTTATAAAGCTATTCTGGGTGTGAAATGGGATTTATGCAAAAGATCAACACTTTATTTTTATACCCTTTAGTCTGGCTGTAAGCCACAGGATTACTAGGATCTTGTTTACAGTCCCAGCTTAAGCTTCGGTATTCACAGTTCAGCAGGGTTTGCAAGTGTCCTCCAGACTACAAGCCCCAAGGTACCCAAGTTCCTCAAGGGTTTTTGGGTTGGAAATGAGAACAACCAGCATGTATTATTTTAGAGCACCACAGGTGATAACACACTCTCATGATTGCCTTCCCGTTTTTCCATTGCCTCTGTCTCCTCATCTAGGTCCCTTATCACAGCAGTAGCTGTTGCCAGGGGGAGTGGAATAGGCATCACACAGGGAGCACTGCGATACACAGGGGTGATTTCGCACCAGAGGACACGCCTCTCGGGGTTCAGAAATACCATACAAGAGCAAAAATCATACAGAGAGAAAGGGGGTAAGAGAGAGCAGGTAGACGGATGCGATAATGTTATTTAGTCAGGCATTTGATTAATTTGATTCTTTATTCACAGTAACTACTCCAGACCCCAAGGCATTTACCTACTCTAATTTTAATCAAAGAATCTCAAAGGCAAATTAGTTTGTCTAGCAAGCACAAGCATGTATGTGGGTGTATTTGTGATTAAATATTTTGCCATTGAATCTTTGAATATGAATGTCCTTATGGAAATGTGTTAGCATGAATATTTTGTTGTTTATGCGCTACTGAATCTTCATCCTTGATGAATACCTGGATATCGGTGTATTGCTCGGATATTTCACTCGAGTGGTGAAGGTTTGTCTGGAAAGAGCTGGAAATGGCTAAGTCGTCTCCACCCTCTTCCTCTCAGTCACGCTTACTGAGGCAGAAACACACACATACACACACACACACACAGCACCGTCTTTCGCCCTCAGGCTACAACTCTGCAAGCCGTTGATGCTTCTTGTTTCTTCTGCATTTCGGTTTTTCATATTTTCCCCAACTTCTTTCAGTTTAGCTCCTGAAAAGACACATGTGATGGAGGAGTGAAAAGAAGGACAACATTTGAAAGGATTAAAGAAGTGTTTGGCTGGCCTTTTCTGTGTCTGTCTGAGAACTGACCCAGACGCTTTTGTGACTGTGAGGGTTTAATGCATCTACATAGAGGCTTTAGCTCAAAGGCATTAGCCTGACAAAAGAGCATGCCGTAATGGAGAAAAATTCAATATCGTAATGCATCTTTGCAAATACGAGGGGCCTTTTTTATCTATGTCAGAACGCACTAAGTGCGCTAAAAATATCAATAGTTGTCCCTTTCAGCGGTTGTCATATATTCAATAAACAAAGCTGAATGAATTGCAATCGCAAGCTGGGCTCAGGCCTCGAGAAATTACAAATTATAGGACTCCTAGCGCAGGTTCTCATGGCTACATACAGTATCTGTATATAAATCGGATTCTTTCCTCTGGAAATGCAGAACACTTAGCTTTGAGGTTTAATCAGGTTTGCTGTTGCCAGACATTCAGCATCCTAGGAGGCTGCACAAAATCTGATTCAGTACTTCAACTTTGATTCTTTTTCCTTCTGCCTAATAACAGCCAGCACTAAATTGAACTTAACACAGAGGTCCAAATGAGTGGATTCAGGGGGAGTTTACTGATGGTCAGAGTGTCTGCGGGTATTTGTTACAAACCTGCACAAAACCTCCAGGTTCCACTAATGAGCCTTTCCTCCTGTACCAAAGAAAGGAAGCCAATTAGACAAAATGACATGGGTTTGTGCAGAGCTGATGTGAATAACTGCAGGACATCATGACTGAGTTCAGTAACTCAAATCTAGTAACATTTATTTCAATTTATTTGGCAGAAGCATTGCAATAAAGTGTGTATTAGAAAATGTCTAAGCAACTACAGCTACTCTTTGCTTTAAGGCAGTGTTCATACGGCTATATGCAGGGTTGCCAGGGTCACAATTTCTACTCTAGGGCTGGTTTCGGAATAACAAAAAAGCTAGTTTTGTGTGGGAAAATGTTATTTTATTTGAAGGTGGTGGCAAACATAGGCTCAGACAAACATCTATCTTGTACAGAACCATTAATTATGAATTAAAATAAATAATAGAGAAGAAAAAAAAATGCATTACCGGTAAACATACTGGCAGGCGGTGCGCAGTTGATTCGTGAAGGAAGTGATTTGATTGAATACTGTCTTGACACTGCACAATTGCAGCACTCTATTCAAGGTTATTCCCTGTGACACTGGCCATGAAAAGCAACAAGAATATATAGAGAGTATTATCAAATGCCTTATTTTTGTGCTTGGTTCATTAACAGGAATATATGGATCTATTTTGCCCCTTATTATAGTCAGAAATTATATTACTGTGTGTGAGATATCAGGGCACCAAAGGAAGAGACAGAAAGACTAAAACACAATGAAATTGAAATTCGGACTGAATGAATGATTGAAAAAGAGAAAGAGACACACAGAGGACAGGGAATAAAGGACAAAGCTAGTGGGATTGATGTTTTTTTCAACAGTGTGTGTTTAACTCATATTAATTAGACACAGAGGGCACAGTGACCGCCTGATAAGGACCAGAGAGACGCGGTGAATGGGGTATAAGATGAATCATTTCTCCTGCTATGTGCCAACTTTAGGTCTTCGAAGACTAGATGTATTTGAGCATGCGTTGCCTATAATAGGGTCTAAGACAATCCTCTTTAGCTAACTCTCAGTCAAAATAGTCAGGGTGTTATGGCTGCACAGGTTGGGTGAGAGAATGCAGTGTGTGTTTTGTATTTGCTTTAGGACACAACCCAAAACAGGACTTCAGGCTTGTCTCTAAGCGTGTTTACGTCTTCATTTATTCATTTGGCAGATGTTTTTAATCCAGTGAGACATAACGAGTGGGGCAAAAATCAATGCAAGCATCTGTCTATCAGAGGAGCTGACACCGATACAAGTGGGGCAGGATTATGGATCCAGAAGACGGTGCAAGATTGTCGAATGAACAGAGGGAGCAAACAGATATCGGTTCGATTTGCACCGCACAGGCTACTGAGTGGCACAACAGGAAAATGTTCACCTTGTCGACTAGTGATTGTGAGTTTGAACCACACCAAACCACAGCCATTCATGTCCAGGAGTCTTGCTTTCTCTATATCACAGCAACACGAGCCAATCATAGGTGTATGTGGAAGAGGGCAGATTGTACTTTGCACTTTTGAGTGCGGTAAACTACTTAGTTGAAAGTTGTCTTGGAAAAACCCAAAGAAGTGGGTGTGGATTGACAGATGACCGATGGGTGTGAATTGACAGATGACCACCTTAGTGAGAAAACTAAACAGAAAAAGGCTAAATAAAGCATCACTTTGCTTTAAATGTAGATAGGACAGAATTTCTCTTTCACATTTGCTCAATAACTAATCTGCTCACTAGTCTCCATTCTGCTCACTAGTTCCTTCTACTCTGGGATCGTTTCTATAGCAACAACTTAGCCGGGTTTTTTTTCCATAAATGCGTAATTGTTGGAATTGTGCAGTTTTCTGTAAGGAGATGTTTATTTGTAATATATGGAAGAAGACTCCAGTGTTAGAGGAAACACAGGAAAGTCTTCACCACAGGTTTCATTTTCTCAGGAACATGACAAGCTGAATATTTGTCTTATTAACTTCAAGCGAGAGATGTAAAAAGAGAGACTGGAAGAGGTGAAGACTGTCATAGCTGTTAAAGATGTTTCATTCTTTAAAAAAAAAAAAAAAAAAGGCACAATAATTGCTGTGGTATAAGAGGAATAAAAGGCATTTCCTGAAGTTATTGGAAAATAACAATGCAGGGATTAGTGGGTATTGCTTGGAATTTGCTGTGACTGGCTGTTACATTTCTCACATCGCATTTCTCAATTGATTTTCTATCTTTGACTCCTTGGGTATCATAGCAGGCTATAAATACCAAAGGTTAAATCTGTTATTGATCCAAAGATACAAGTGCCATCACTTCTTTTCACCTTTAATCGCCTTTAAAGTAAGAAACAGACAAAAACTCAAGATGACACTCCTGAAAATAAACACTCAGGGCAAGGGAGCTGTTGGTGTTTCAGCCTAGACAGATGGAAGTCTATCAGGAGTTTTCAGGTGTTTCTCAAAGGCTGGAAGCTGCAGAGTAAACAAAGCCGGCGGTTTATTCCACCATCACATAACCACCAAAGAGATGAGTCTGGTTTAAGATGGGTATCATCAGGGCTTTGTTTGTTTTCAGATCATAAGGATTAGGATGGAGTATTCACTCTTAGAGAGCTCTGACACTTGCTGTATTTTTTTGTAATTTTGACAGAAAAAAAAAAATACGCTTCCACGGCCATCTGCGTCCAGGAGCCAGGGACGCAAAATTCAATTTAAGGTATTTACTGCTTAGCAAGACTCATTTTTACTGACTCCCATGTTTGTTTTGCTCTCCTGCTTCTCAACCCGCTACCTGATTAGCCAGGAGGAAAATTGATTTTGGAAAGAGTTTGATTTAAGGGAGGGATGTGGCATAGTCTCCTTCCCTGTCAATTACAGCAACACTAACCAATGACAGGTGTCTATAAGCTCATCTATGTGGAAGAGGGCAAGTCGCATTTCCTGCTAAGATAAACTGTGATAAATTTGTGACTTTTGATAACATGAATTTGCCTTCACGTTAGTCCTCAACCTAGAGTACTATGTGTGAATTGGCAGATGACCAAATTAGAGAGAAAAATTGAAAGAAAAAAAAAAATATATGGCATCAATTTGGTTTTCTTTGGCACAAGAATTTTTCGAAAAAAAAAAAAAATCAACCAGTTTAACACATTCACTGACTCGTTTTCTTTGACGTCCATGTTTGTTCTGCTCTCTTGCTTCTCGACCTGGTTAGCCCTGAAGGAAAAATAAAGATCTTGATATTTTGAAGTTTTTCTGAAACTTTTTTCATCTCTGAAAGCTCCGCTATAATCACAAAAGAACACCTTTTTCACTTGTTTTTCAGACGTTCTCCAGGCCACTCCCATGAATATGAATTTTCAGCGAGAGCTTACTGTGGATTTCTAAAACAGCTTGAAAGCTTTCAGTGTTTGTATGAACTGAGCCCACTTTATCCCTTTGATACAGTCTCTCTCTCTCCAGCTTGTTCATACATTCTAGTCTAGGTTAAGTATGGAATTCTGTTGTACAAAACAGAGAGATTTTTATATAGAAAAAGGACAGAATGATACTGGCATGACATGATGATATAATGTATTTGGATATATATATATATATATATATATATTTGTGTGGGAGTGAATATACATTATGAGTGGTGGGTTTATAGAGACAGAATTAGAGCTGCGACTTCCTGGATTTTCTGACATGGAAGCAGGGACAATGTATTTATTTATTTATTTATTTTACTGTTTGTACAACAGATATACATGCAATCGTGGACCTATAAGCCAGGGCAAACACACACATACACATGTAAGTGCCCTGTAGCTTGATCCATCTTTAATGGAAAACCACTTAAAGTATAGTAGAAGGCACACACATGCTTTTTCGCTCTGAGATCTCAGCTCACAGTTGGAGAGAATCAGGGAGATGATAAAAAGCCTGTGCATATCACGCTCCGCATCACTTTCGATGCCATGAAAATCGGCACTAGAGATCAGTTCTACTAATCCTTGATTCATCAGGAGCGTCTTCGTGGTGGTTTCAGCCCTTGTTTAGAAGCCTCTAGTACCGATGTACAGCTGCTAGTGATTTTATTTTTTTTATTTTTTTCAACATGTACACCTATGATTGATCCCATGCAAATGTGATTTTATAGATGTCACCCAAAAATTTGTTAAATTGTCACCCTGGATCCTATCATTAACATCATTCTTAAAGATTACACCATTCACTATTAGGCTATGCTTTGTGATTGAGCTAAATTATATGACTGCGAGCACAAAAGCGGCAGTATTACGCTACACAGGTCTAACTCAGCAACCCGAGAGAGACGGGACGAGAGAGAGTGAGAAAGAGGCACTGTAAATGGTAGCCATTTTGTGAATGCATCAGTATAATGGAGGTAAACTAGTCTTCCATTTCCTCAGGCATTATACCGCTCCTGGCTCCAGGAGTAGTCATTATCAACATCAAAACATGGTCTGTCCTAAAGCAGTTTTTGTGAAAGGAAAGAGTGCATTTATGCTTTGGTTTGAACTAGGTATTGGCAAATTCGTGCAATATCATGTTTTTTGGTATAATCATAGTATATCATCTTACACAATCTTCTTACTGGTATCAGCTTAAATATTTCTTTTTTTGGTGGTTGGTTGGATGGTTATCCAGCATAGAACTATATTAAAGCCCTACATTTTCTTCTCATAGTATGCTCAAGACATGTGCATATTTTCAACTTTTAATATATAGTTATTACGTTAATTTTCCGCTTAAGTGGGAATGGCGTAAAAGCAGAGCGACTGGTAAAAGGTCCTCCTTCTCAACATAAAGATCTCCTTGACAAAGTGCTAGAAAACCAGGAAGGAATTTCTTCTCACTTCTTTTCTTTTCTTTTTTTTAAACAAAAGAAATGGTCACTGGTGTCTCTTTTCCATTCTCACATTTTACTGCCTACTGTCACACTGATGGCACAGCAGGTACCAGGGTTGCCACATAGCACCGTGACTATATTTGCTGAGATTAAAAAAAATGACTAATGTCAAAACAAAGCACTATATAAAAAAATAGTAAATAAATAAAACTTGCATATTGTGAACTCAAGACAAAAGCCTTTGTCATATATATATATATATACATACTACCGGTGAAAAGTTTGGACACACCTTTTAATTCAATGTTTTTTGTTTAGGGATTTATTTTCTACATTCTAGAACAATACTGGAGATTTCAAAACTATAAAATAACACACATGAACTTAAGTACTCCATATGTAACGACAACAAAAAAACAGTCAGTTGTTATTTTAAGACACGAAGGTCAGGTGTTCTGGAATAGTTCTTGCAAGAACAGTATTGTCAAGTGCATTTACAAAACCCATCAAGCACCATGATGAAACTGGCTCACATGAAGACCATCCCAGTGGTCAAAATTTCTGAGATGCCAGCCTCAGAAATCACCAATTAACAGCACCTCAGATTAGAGCCGTTATGAAGGCTTTACAGAGCATCAGTAACAGACATATCTCAATATCAACTGTTCAAAGGACATTATTGTGTATTTCGGCCGCCTTCAGCATTGTTTTACAATGTAGAAAGAAATAAACATCAGGAAAGACCATGGAATTAGACGATGTGTCCAAACTTTTGACTGGTAGTGTGTATATATATATTTAACAGAACAGTTTGATTATTTTCTCTGCATATCCAAGCAGGACAAGTGGAAGTCAGTGCCCCTAGAACACAGACAGTTAAGGGTCTTGCTCAGGGGCGTAAAAAAAAGTGTGTAAAAAATCGTCAAAAAGGAAGCCCGCCTGACATTTGACGTAAATATTATCTGAAACTTCTGAATTTCACTGCCTGATTTTTATACACTGCCTTACTGCCACATGATCGGCTGATTGGATAACAACACGAACGACCAGGCTTACGTTTATTCCTATCAGTGTGGCCGATGAGTGCGAATCCATCCACCTCCTGGGACACTCACAGTATGTTTTAAATAGTCTTTATGCTAACTGGTTGATACGGTATTCACCAACACTGTAGCATGTTGAATGTCACCAAAAGACCAGACCAGGCAGATCGATGACATGTTTCCAAATAGTAAAAAAGAAAACAGCAGTGTGCATGAGGGCTTAGTGGGTTCAATTTGTGCTTCCCTGAGTCGATAGTGCAACCTTCCTCCCTTCTCTCTCGCTGGCTTTCTTCTTCATAACCACACACACACACACACACACACACACTCAGACTGGGTTTCTCTGCTTCCTTCACTCACTCCCTTGCTCCCTTGCAGTGGGGTGGGAGAGCTATAAATTAAAGTGGGGAATTACTGCTAACTGTTGGAATAAATTAGAGCGCTTTTGCATCTGTAAACACAGTCTGACTGCCTAATTACTGCACACTCCCACTGCGAGTCGGAGGGAGAGAGAGAGAAAGAAAGAGGGTTGGCTATAAACATGAGAAAGAGGACAGAGAGTGAGAGTAGATTGGGGAAGTGAGGTGTTAAAAGAATAGTAAGAGTGATTAAGAGATGAGGTAAAGGAGGCAGAGAGTGAGTTAGAGCTGTAAAACCTATAAAGATGCCTTGAAGTGTGCTTTAGTTTATGGCCCAACACCAGCTGTCTAAGAATAGCATGTGTGTACTGTAGAATGTAAATGGTTTGCTGACAGCTGGATTAGTACGTAGATACAATAACATTCACTTGATGGCCGGGAGTCGGTCCATGGTATAGTCAAAGTTGTTTAAATCACTGGACCTCATTTATCAATCTTGTAAATTTGTGGACGTGTTTTCATAGACCAAACCAAACAAAAATTCCCACCAGATTATAAATGACCAAACATATTTATAGTGCTGCTGATTTACATTTATTGACGCCCACAAAACTCTGTAAAAGGCAACACGGGTCAAACGCTGCTTTGGAACAAAGAGAGGGATTTCATTTGTATGGATTGCTGTTAGCTTTACATCAGAGGTATACAAACTGTGCCGCGAAGGCATCGTGGTGGTCGGGGAGAACGCTGGCGCTAATCAATATTTTACACAGGTATTATGAACTCTTCAATATTAACTAGTTTGCTCGGGAATTCCTGTTCTTTCACACTAGTAATATTTTGGCTTATCAGTGATCAGCATTATTGAAGATGTGACACACATTATTTTTTTTTTTGGTGATCATCAAATCAATCAAAAATAGTCTTGATAAAATAGTCTATCGAAGTTTAATATTGTGGCCACACCAATGGAGACGTTCCCTATTAGCCAAGATTCGAAGTAGGACCAAGAAGTTTTACGGAACTAAGAACTGTTGAAAAACACTGACATCACTCGAACCATCCAGAGAATCCTCCAGCACTCAGAAAGTTTCTTCATCTGTCCTTCTGGGGGAACCTTAGACCTCCATACCAGCGTTTCTCTTTAGGTTCCCAAGTAGATCTTCTTTAGAAAAGCAAAACCAACCATCAAAACCATCTAAAGGATCACTGAACAAGCGATACAGAGCTGCAATTCCAGAGACAGTGGAATTTCTGAGCAAATTCTGTTCAAATTAAATGATGATATGATAAAGGGACAAATTATGACTCCAGTAAAACCATTACAACTCTCAAACAATTACAAGCATCAAGTCCTACCTGGGGCAGCACAGTGGCTTAGTGGTTAGCACTCTTGCCTCACAGCAGGAAAGTCCTGGGTCCGAATACCGGGTTCGAACAGGCAGGGGCCTGCGTGGATTTACTCTGGTTTCCTCCCACAGTCCAAAAACATGTACATTAGGTTGATTGGTAATTCTAAATTGCCCATAGGAGTGTGAGTGTGTGTGGTTGTCTGTCTATATGTGGCCCTGCTATGGACTGCTAACCTGTCCAGGGTGTACCCCTGCCTTTCGCCAAATGTGTGCTGGCATAGGCTCCAGCAGATCCCCATGACCCTAATTAGGAATAAAGCAGGGCAAAGCTTTTATTCAACCAGTTTTGGCATTCAAAGATGGACAAAAACACAGTCACGCTTAAATCTCATGCTTAGTGTAAACCTGTGCAAGATGTTATAGTACATATGTCCCTTGTGTCACTTGTCTCTTATGGGTGTATAGTGACCGCTACTGTGGATGCATCTAGGCTTGACCTGTCCCAAATTGGTTGTTGGATTTGCATAACATTCGAGGGGTCATGCAATCTTTGTTAGCCAGCCAGGGGCACAAACAATCTTTGCTACATCCTTCCAAATTTTATTTTTGTCCTTTATGTCTCATTGTGCGTCTAATGAGTGATCGTATAGACAGGATAAGATAAAATCCCTGAAATCATTGGGTTTTTCCTCCATTTTTGTATATCCAGCTGTAAAAAATTG
Organism: Hemibagrus wyckioides; assembly: GCF_019097595.1. Lineage (NCBI taxonomy): Eukaryota > Metazoa > Chordata > Actinopteri > Siluriformes > Bagridae > Hemibagrus > Hemibagrus wyckioides. The sequence goes on along the minus strand of NC_080737.1, from coordinate 14,966,590 downwards.
GATCTAATTGAAAATGGGAATTAATTGCACAGTTGTTAAGATCACAGAAGGGAAATTTAAAGTTGAGGTGAAGAACTGGAGAAAATGTGTCATAGGATTCATCTATGGACTCATTTGAACCACCAAGGGCAGTGGTAGCTCAAGTGGTTAAGGCTCTGGGTCTTTGACTGGAATATTAGGGTTCAAGCCCCAGCGCTGCCACCTTCAGGTACTTGACCAAGGCCCTTAACCCCACCTGCTTCAGGGGTGCTGCATCATGGCTGACCCTGTCCTCTGACCCCAACCCCCAAGGATGGGATATGCAAAGAAAGAATTTCACTGTGCAGTAATGTATGTGACAAATAAAGACAACATAACATAATATCTGTTGATAGCTTTACAGCAGCAGCCATATTTTACCTAAAATCTGATAAACTGAAATACAAATACATTTTTTATAAGGTCACTTTCTAGCTTGCTACAGTCTCAGAAATCCTGCCTCTGTGTCCGTCGCTTTGTCTTGAGCTCGTGTGATTTTCTCCTTTCTGAATTTTGTCACATGCGGTCAAACGCTGAAGTAACTGTGCTGATGCAATAATAATCATTAAATTATGAAATAATAATGGCCAATTCTGTCTTTGTGCAGTGCAATTTTCAAAGAAAGACAACGGCAGTACAGCAGCATGGTCTCGTGATTACATGACTATGCTTTAGCAGCAGAGGTTTTGTCTCTCATTTTCTTGTCTTTTAACCGAAATGAGTTTATAGGTAAAAGGTTTTGCAGTCAAGATGTGACATTTATTTGGCCGTTTACTGGGTGTCAACTAAGTCACAACCGTGTAGGCTAATAAGTGAAGGAATGATTCAGGCTATAGTTCTGGCAGTTATTCTGGGTCAACATCATGACCTCTTGAAGCTGAAGAGCATCAAGGCAATCAGAGTAGGAACACTATCATCCTTGGACTGCCCAATCAGCAATCAGCTCAAGCAGAGAATTTAAATTGAGGCAATAAATCAGTGAAGGGAAAGAGAGAGCGAGAGAGAGAGAGAGAGAGAGAGAGAGAGAGTCTCAGTCTCAGTGAATCAGTTAAATATCCATGGATTATGGAAGTGGAATTTACCAAGGTGATTGCTGGATGAAATCCTTGACAGAAGACCTGATGAGAGAAGAATGAGTAAGCAGAAGGAGAAGGAGACAGCAGATGGAGGACAGGGGAAAGAAAATAGGGCGATTAGAGGTGCTAGATAGATAGATATATTAGTACTCTTATCAGAGATTTCTTGATTTAGAGGCTAAACAGTGAACAGAATGAGTTTTAGAGCACAGAGAGATGAAGGCAGGGAGGAAGTACTGTGGCCTTGGGGAACGTCATCCTTCCCTTCTGGTGTCATGGCCCACACCTCTTGCTTTTTCCTCTCTCTCTCTTTCTCACACACACACACAAACTCCGCTCATTAACACATGCAAACAGCCCCAGTGCTAACTTGACAACACACTAACAAGACTCAGAGGCCTGCACAACAAGTTGTGATAACACACATTTGCATCACATACCCCAAGATGAAGGAAGACATATGGCGGGGTGAACACACACTTTCACATCTCAGTTCATTAAGTCCTGCCAAGATATTACATATGGTGTAATACACAGGCTCAGTTTAGTTTAAAACAAGTCAAGCGTAAAGGTGCAGTAGTTATTTATAAATGTCTTTCTTTGTACAAACAATCTGGAATAAATGTAAAACATAATCAAATCTGAAAGTTTAAGCTGCGGCCTCAGCAAAAATCTATTAAGTCTCTGAGAATCTTTTTGGAAAACTTATTTTGCTTGTTTTTGTTTAGATGAGCTTCCTGTCAGTCATTTTATACACATTACACACTCCACAGGCCACTGTAGGTTCTTGGGGGTGGAGCTTCACCATAATGGGTGTGAATTATTCAAATGTTGGCCTGCCTTTCTTTCTTTCTTTCTTTCTTTCTTTCTTTCTTTCTTTCTTATATCCCCTATAAAATTCTTTTCTTCTTTTTTTCTTTCTTTTTTGCAAGGTTTACTGTAAGTGCTGTATGTTCACAGATGCTTCTTTCTTTCTTTCTTTCTTTCTTTCTTCTTTTTAAATAGCCCTCATAAAATTCTTTATTTCTTTTTCTTTCTTTTTAATAGCATTTTTTCCCTTTTACATAGTGCCCATGGAATTCTTTCTTTCTTTCTTTCTTTCTTTCTTTCTTTCTTTCTTTCTTTCTTTCTTTCTTTCTTTCTTTCTTTCTTTCTTTCTTTCTTTCTTTCTTTCAAAATATCCCCTATAAAATTCTTTCTTTCTTTTTTGCAAAGTTTACTGTAAGTGCTGTATGTTCACAGATGCTTCTTTCTTTCTTTCTTTCTTTCTTTCTTTCTTTCTTTCTTTCTTTCTTTCTTTCTTTCTTTCTTTCTTTCTTTCTTTCTTTTGCAAAGTTTACTAGAAGTGCTGTATGTTCACAGATGCAAGCATTGTATATATTCCGGGGAAGATATATAAATAAATAAGTAAACCACCTTCATGACCTGACCTACTTAACCTGACCGACACTCACGCTTCTCCTCTTCTGCTTGCATTGTGTAAAATTCTGGCTTGTGATTGGAGCAAAAAAGAGGAGCCCCTGTGTTCTGTTCAATCAGTCAACACAATTATGGCACATCTGTTTGGGTAGGTAGGAAGTCCCTGGACAGGAGCCACACTCATTAATATCAATCTCATTATTGCGAGAAATGGCTCCATTTTGCATAGGCCCAAGTGTAGACGCTCAAATCATTTATATAACGCACTGTTTAGTCTCACTGTGAAAGCTGAAAAATGATTCTCGTAGGTAAATGGTTAATGTCAGTGCTCCAGGGACCAAATCAGTCTAGGGTTTTTAATGACAGGTTAATCTTTCTAACAGAGATGAGTATTTGCCTATAAATACTGAATACATTAGTTATCATGATATTAGTGGTATAAACAAATGGAAGATGGAAGATTCTTTTCTTTTCCAACAATTACCATTTCCTTGATTTTCCCATATTTGCTTTGGAGAGTTCTGAACGAATGATGTAGTCACATGAATGTTATAATATTATGATTTCCAGTTTTGACCTTGGAGCTGCGCAGTCTTTTTTAGCTTCTCAGAGTCTCAGTTACTCAATAATTAACACCAAGGTCCTTCCCTTCTCTCTTCTTCGTCTGAAGCAAGCATGCTAAGGGAGAGAAAACAATAAAAGGAGCCGTCAACCTGAAAAATATATACACAATGAAATACACTATATTGCCAAAAGTATTCGCTCACCTGCCTTGACTCGCATATGAACTTAAGTGACATCCCATTCCTAATCCATAGGGTTCAATATGACGTCGGTCCACCCTTTGCAGCTATAACAGCTTCAACTCTTCTGGGAAGGCTGTCCACAAGGTTTAGGAGTGTGTTTATGGGAATTTTTGACCATTCTTCCAGAAGTGCATTTGTGAGGTCACACACTGATGTTGGACGAGAAGGCCTGGCTCTCAGTCTCTGCTCTAATTCATCCCAAAGGTGTTCTATTGGGTTGAGGTCAGGACTCTGTGCAGGCCAGTCAAGTTCATCCACACCAGACTCTGTCATCCATGTCTTTATGGACCTTGCTTTGTGCACTGGTGCACAGTCATGTTGGAAGAGGAAGGGGCCAGCTCCAAACTGTTCCCACAAAGTTGGGAGCATGGAATTGTCCAAAATGTCTTGGTATGCTGAAGCATTCAGAGTTCCTTTCACTGGAACTAAGGGGCCAAGCCCAGCTCCTGAAAAACAACCCCACACCATAATCCCCCCTCCACCAAACTTTACACTTGGCACAATGCAGTCAGACAAGTACCGTTCTCCTGGCAACCGCCAAACCCAGACTCGTCCATCAGATTGCCAGATGGAGAAGCGCGATTCGTCACTCCAGAGAACGCGTCTCCACTGCTCTAGAGTCCAGTGGCGACGTGCTTTACACCACTGCATCCGACGCTTTGCATTGCACTTGGTGATGTATGGCTTGGATGCAGCTGCTCGGCCATGGAAACCCATTCCATGAAGCTCTCTGCACACTGTTCTTGAGCTAATCTGAAGGCCACATGAAGTTTGGAGGTCTGTAGCGATTGACTCTGCAGAAAGTTGGCGACCTCTTCGCACTATGCGCCTCAGCATCCACTGACCCCGCTCCGTCAGTTTACGTGGCCTACCACTTCGTGGCTGAGTTGCTGTCGTTCCCAAACACTTCCACGTTCTTATAATACAGCTGACAGTTGTCTGTGGAATATTTAGGAGCGAGGAAATTTCACGACTGGATTTGTTGCACAGGTGGCATCCTATCACAGTTCCACGCTGGAATTCACTGAGCTCCTGAGAGCGACCCATTCTTTCACAAATGTTTGTAAAAACAGTCTGCATGCCTAGGTGCTTGATTTTATACACCTGTGGCCATGGAAGTGATTGGAACACCTGATTCTGATTATTTGGATGGATGAGCGAATACTTTTGGCAATATAGTGTATATACACCTGAATCCACTCAGTATTTTTATTAAATTGAATGTACACCGATCAGCCATAACATTATGAGCACTTACAGGAGACGTGAATAACACTGAGTATCTCCTCATCATGGCACCTGTTAGTGGGTGGGATATATTAGGCAGCAAGTGAAAATATTGTCCTCAAAGTTGATGCGTTAGAAGCGGGAAAAATGGGCATGCGTAAGGATTTGAGCAAGTTTGACGATGGCTAGACGACTGGATCAGAGCATCTCCAAAACTGCAGCTCTTGTGGGGTGTTCCTGGCCTGCAGTGGTCAGTATATTCCTTAAATCTGGACACAAAAGGGCTGCTTGATGACTTTTTGGATATTCAGAAATGTACCACAATATCTTTAAACTCTTAAAAATATGATATTAAAATTCATCTGTAAGTGTTTTTAAATAAACACAACCCCTGTCTTCAGTGCTCTTTCTGAAGCCACACCCCTAAAAATGAACTATTCTTTTTAATAAACTGTGTTTTGATTGGTACAAGCTCTGACTTCCATAAATTTTATATAATAATAAATAAATGAATCCTCACAGGATAAGAATTCACCATTTTAAACTATACTACCATATATTTTCCTTTGAAATTTTTAATCTGTTTATTATTAGCCTTAGATAGTATGGATTCATACAAATGAGTGGTTACTATGGCGATACCCATATCATAAACATATTAGAACAAGCATATTAATATGAACCTGTAGTTTGAATGACTTTCAGAGCTATAAATATATATATATATATATATATATATATATATATATATATATATATATATATATATATATATATATATATATATATATATTTATATCACATATGGACCAATCAGATTAGAGAATTCAACAGCACTGTATAATGGTATCCAATATTGTTAAAATAACACACCACAGAGCTTCGCAAAGAAAAAAATCTGAAAGGTAGGAGCTAAAAATACAAGTTAGAAATGATTCATTCTGATAGATAAATAAATAAATAAATAAATAAATCAGGCACTGAATGCTGATGGGCTGCTGCAAAGGTAGCACTGGTCAAACACGCAGATTGAGCTTTTAAGAGATTAAGTGAAATTACTCTGAAATACTTTATCATTAAATGAAACTACTTCACACAGGTGCCTTACCACTTATGTCACTTTAATGTCAATGTTTTGGCACCCACTTGTTAGCTCTTCTTCAAAGACCTTTTCAAAGGGGAAATCAGGACACTTGAACTGCTTGGCATTCACACAGCCTGGAGAGGAAGAAAGAGCATTTCTGTTACACATTAAGATAATGTCAGGCTCTAGTACTTGCCTGTATGGTCGTTTCACATGAGCACTGATATAAATACCTCAAATCTCTCCCAATATAAACAGGTATCTAGACAGTATATGCAGTCGAAGGATAGATTGATGGATTGATGCGCTGTCAGATAAAAGAGCTGATGGATGGGTGAACGATCAGATGGATGACGTGTCATGTAAGACGATGAGCTTTCATGTGAATCCTTGATTGATTGGATGAGGAGATGGATGGGTGGACAAATGGAGGGATGGTGGAAGGGAAGGATGAAAGGGAGGGAAAACAGATTCATTTGTTTGGGCTATAATCCAAAGATCAAATGATGGATATGAGACGAGAGTTTAGGATTTGATCTTTTATTTCCTGGTATTTCTCTAGATGTGTTTTGTTGAATCTTTTGCAGACCATCTAATTTTTGGGTGAGCAGAACAGATAAGTATTGAAGTGAATAACACTAAATGTTTGGTTTTATATCTCTTGCTTATAATATAAAGACTGTGACTCACTGACTAACTAATTGATGATTTCTTATTTTTGTTGCTTTTTCAGGCTTTTAATATCAGCTGTTTTGGGGGTTTCTCACTTTAGTCTCCTCTTCATGAGGTGAAATCCTTCTCAATTGGGTTAAGGTCTGGTGATTAACACGGCCAAGTCTAAAACCTTCCACTTTTCCTCAACTAAAGTCCTTTGCTGTGTTGGCAGTGTGTTTTGGCTTATTGTCTTGCTGCATGATGAAGTTCCTCCTGATTCATTTGGATGTGTTTCACTGTAAACTGGCAGACAAAATGTTTCAGCAAACTTCTGAATTCATTCTGCCGCTACCATCGTGAGTTCAATCACCAATAAAGATTAGTGAGAATGTTCCAGAAGCAGGCAATGCAAGCCCAAGTCATGACACTGTGCCTCACAGATGAGCTTGTGTGTTTTGGATCATGAGCAGATCCTTTCTTCTTCCACACTTTGGCCTTTATCTTGGTTCCAGAAATTTTGTAACTCATCTCTTTACTTCTTCGTAAATTCTTTGTGAAATCTGTTCTTCTGATTGTTATTGCCGTTGAGTGGTTTGATAGATTTTCCCTCTTTCCTCAATTTCAAAATAGCTTGCTTTTCTCCCATAGACAGCTCTCTGATCTTCATACTATAGCTTACAGTTTTTAGCAACAAATGCAGGCTTTTTAGGTGAAACCGAAAGCTACAACCAAGAGAAGATTTTCGGAGCTATTTATTGTTTAAAGTCTCAATCTAACAGGACACACCTGGGTAAAAGGGACTAGAAGGGCAAGAATTGTTAGATGGATGTATGGATGGAGGGATGGATGGATGATTAATCAATTTATTGGTGTAAAATCAATTGCCTCTCAGATGAAATGCTGAATAGGTTTGTGCACAAATGGATGTAGTGATGGAAAGAAAGGTGGTATGTGAGATCAGTATGAATAAAGCATGGATTGGTTAATGGATAGATGGATAATGGATGGATAGATGGATAGATAGATAGATGGGTGAATAGATGTAGAAGTATGAATAATTCATAAATTGGTAACTGAATGAATGGATGGATGAAATAGTGGCTGATTAATGGATGGAATGATGGATGGATCAGCGCATGAATAATGAACTGGTGGCTAGATATATTGGTGGATGGATGGATGAATGAATGGATGGGTGGATGGATGGATGGATGGATGGATGGATGGATGGATCAGAGTATGAATAATGAACTGGGGACTAGATATATTGTTGGATGAATGGATGGATGGATGGATGAATGAATGGATAGTTGAATGGATGGATGGAAGGATGGATGGATCAGAGCATGAATAATGAACTGGTGGCTAGATATATTGGTGAGTAGATGGATGGATGAATGGATGGAAGGATAAATGGATGGATGGATGGATCAGAGTATGAATAATGAAATGGGGACTAGATATATTGTTGGTTGAATGGATGGATAGATGGATGGATGGATGGATGGGTGAGTAGATGTAGAAGTATGAATAATTCATAAATTGGTAACTGAATGAATGGATGGATGAAATAGTGGATGATTAATGGATGGATGGATGGATGGATGGTTGGATGGATCAGTGCATGAATAATGACCTGGTGGCTAGATATATCGTTGAGTAGGTGGATGGATGAATGGATGGAAGGATAAATGGATGGATGGATCAGAATATGAATAATGAAATGGGGACTAGATATATTGTTAGTTGAATGGATGGATGGATGGATGGGTGAGTAGATGTAGAAGTATGAATAATTCATAAATTGGTAACTGAATGAATGGATGGATGAAATAATGAATGATTAATGGATGGACGGATGGAAGCATGGATGGATCAGAGCATAAAATATGAACTGGTGGCTAGATATATTGGTGGGTAGATGGATGGATGAATGGATGGATGGATGGATGGATGGATCAGAGTATGAATAATGAAATGGGGACTAGATATATTGTTGGTTGAATGGATGGATAGATGGATGGATGGATGGGTGAGTAGATGTAGAAGTATGAATAATTCATAAATTGGTAACTGAATGAATGGATGGATGAAATAGTGGATGATTAATGGATGGATGGATGGAATGATGGATGGATCAGAGCATGAATAATGAACTGGTGGCTAGATATATTGGTGGGTGGATGGATGGATGGATGAATGGATCAATGGATCAGAGCATGAATAATGAACTGGTGGCTAGATATATTGGTGGGTGGATGGATGGATGGATGGATGGATCAGAGCATGAATAATGAACTGGGGACTAGATATATTGGTGGGTGGATGGATGGATGGATGAATGGATCAATGGATCAGAGCATGAATAATGAACTGGTGGCTAGATATATTGGTGGGTGGATGGATGGATGGATCAGAGCATGAATAATGAACTGGGGACTAGATATATTGTTGGATGAATGGAGAAGGGCATCTGCCAAATGTCATAAATGTAAATCCAGAAGAAATCCAATGCAAATAAATTTAAAATGGTAAATTATTATGCAACAAACTACATGGAATTAAATTTGCACTAAAGGAAATCTAAATAGAATGTAAACATTTTTACATGATCTGAAATAAATGATGCCTTCTAGATCACCAGATATTTAAAAATAATTCATGGAGCACAGAATGAAATTCCTTCTTAATCTTATGGTGATGTCTGGAACCACCTACGTAAAATTTGTTGTTGTTGTTGATTTCTTTCTTCTTCTTCTTCTTTTTTTTTTAGTTTGATGTAGCGTGAAAGGGGTCGAGCGGAGCCGCTGCAGCTCTCAGCACATCTGTTAAATTTGGTGTGACAAGCCATGTGTCTGTATTGGCAAACAAGGCACTGCTAAGGAATACAAATCTGCTTTTGTAACAAGGCAGTAAAGAGAGAAAGAAAGGAAACAAACAAACAAACAAAGAAAAAAGAACGAAAGAGCACATGAGTTGGAATTACCCAGAAAGTAATAATGACTGGTTATCAGTTATTGCACAGGGAAGCATCATGCATCAAGTCAACATGGACAACTGAATGAATATTTACACACAAACAATAGGCATGCTGTGGAACTTGCTGATGCATCAGTCTGACATCCACATTCATACCTGCAAATGCATCTATAACTACCCACACACACACACACACACACACATTTTGTGTAGATATATTAAAAACGAGGTCCTGGCACCTTCTGGATCCTTCCAGTTGCTCCCTGCCACATGGTCCGTCTTCACAGTCGGCATATGCAGACACACACACACACATATAGACACAGAGGAGTGTGATTATTCTAACCAATACCAAGAGCCAAAACGCCCCCATGCTGACAGCTGATCTGCATAAGGCCCTCTCAGGGTCAACGCGAAAGCGAGCGACTCACTGAGAGAAGGAGACACCGAGAGTCGAGCTTTCCTGACAGAATCTATTACTGTGAGCGTTGTTGCCCTCCGTTTGATGCCCGAGCCTAATTATGACTCTTTCCCTCCCACAGGAAGAGGTGTTAGAGTCCCCTTGAGACTTGCCTCAGGGTTCAGCTGCTTCTGCTCTCTGCATGGCTAGCCATTTTTATAAGAATTCACATGAGCCTACTGCCAGACAAGAAGAGAGAGAAAAATCAGTTTGCAATGCCTGGTGTCATTTACTTCTCTGCTTCTCTCCTTTGCCTGATTTCTCCTCTTGTTATTAACAGAGCAAGAGACCGTGATATGTTGGCATAACATTTCTGCAAGAATTAATGCTTAGGCAATGCTAAGTCTGAGACAACTCTCCCCAAAAAAGCAAGTATCTGAGTTTGCGGGCTTCTTCTGGCATTGCCGCTGGAGCGAATACATTGCAGCGAGATCTGCTGTGCTTTTCTGATGGATTATGGGTCTGGTAACAAGTCAATAGCAAGATGAAGAACCATCAATAATACTTGTGAAATGTAAAAGCAACAGCAGGGGCTCCTCTAAGAGAATTTCGCTTGGTGTCTATTGGCTAAAATTCAAACTGTGCGAAGCAGACTGGATGAATTTTGGAGGCATTTTTAGATTAGCTTGTGTTGATGGGGAGTGGTGATGGAGGTAGACAAAAGGGAATGCTGTGACCTCTCACTTAATGTAGTCAGAAATCTAACCTCCATCTGCTATGTGCTAGCCCTCAAGCCTAGTCTGCCCTTAGCTCCGGTCACTTGTACAGTAATCATCAAGCTAATAGGTATTGACCTCAACTCATTCCTAGGCAGCTGTACCTCTATACCAGAACCACAAGTGGCAGAAACGTTACTAAATCCACATTCCTTCTGTAATAACCGGCTCGGCTCTTTGCTTTGACTATGTCTGTGAGCGAATGATAACGGGTGTGTATGGTAATTTGAAACTGTAGTCATGCATGCTTGAATAAACCCATGTGGAAGTGTATGTGTGTAATAGAGGGAGGGAGAGAGAGAGAGAGAGAACAGTTCATGCACAGTGCCATTGCTTTGGAGAAATAACAGAAATGCTGCTACAGGCCCAAACTCAGTCCCAACTCCCAAATCTGATATGCCTACCATTGTTATAAAAAAGTCTCAGAGGACCTCCAAGTAGACTAGTATCCAGGCATGGGGTCGTCCAATATTTCTTCCCAAAATCAAACGTATTACAGGATTTTTTCTCCCTAATATGGAAATACGGATCTTTAGGTCTCTCATGAACGAGCTAGAAGTGACAGTGAAAAGGAAACCAGACTCAACAGGATCTTCTTCTCGATGATGCTGGATAGTAAGATTAGAAATCTTCATCAAGAACTGTGTTAAAGGATATGCAGAATGAACAGATTGTGAATAAGTGTCATGGGATGAGCACAGGGCAGTTTTTATGATTACTACAGGAGCAGTAGTACCCTGATTAATTATCCACTTAAGAAGGGGTGAGACTTGGACATAAACTGTAGATCGCATTACTAAGGATGTTTATTATTACGTTTTAATGTCGAAACTGGTGCAATTAATTACACAATACTCAAGTAACTGACGTGAAACATCACAATGTATACTATTTTAAAGCACTGTTATATATAATAATTCTCTCTCTCTCTCTCTCTCTCTCTCTCTCTCTGTTGATGCCTGATGTGATGCGTTGTCCCTGACATACTTCTACTGCTGTGGCTCCTTTTGCCCTCAGGACCTGCCTGATTCATCCTGTTGCTCTACTTCCTCTACTTGGAGAAGTAGTTCTCTACTTTTGACTCACCTTCTGCTGTTGCGGATGGTCCCACATGTCTACTTTGGAAAAGCAATTCATCTCAAGTCTTACTTTTTCTTCCATGGATAATTTCACCTGGATATTGTACATTTCCATTTTTCACCCGAGGCTCTAATCTGTCCTGCGGTCATAACGGGGGGGGATATATATTCACAATATTCTTATACGCAATATTTTACATACTGTTTGTTGTTACTCCTCTACACCTGAATACGGAAATGATTCATAATCTCACTAATTGGTGTCAGCAAGAGGATGCGCTGTACCCGGGAGTCTCGTTCCTCTCAAGCTCTCGTCCTCGGAGAGTATTTTCTTTGCCACGGTTGTCTGTCAGAAATCTAAATCTATTAGATCTTGGTTTCTGTAAAGCCGCTTTGAGACGATGGCAATGTTAAAAGCCACGATCGAATTGAAATAACTCGCAGTTGTCATGAATAAAGCGCTGTGAAGCTTAATTGTTAACACTTATTTCTGAAGTACTGCAGATTGAATGCATACTTAAAAAGGAACTCAAGTGAGCGCTCAAGTTATGGCTGGTGAAATGGAAAACAGTGAAGAAAAGGTGACAGGGACAGTAAGAGAATAGGGCAGAGTATATGGGCAAGAAAGAGGAAAAGAGTAAACAGGGTAGATTTACCACAGTAGGGGGTTCCTCCTACTCTGTCTTGACTGGGATGTTCAAGTATGTGATGTGAATAAAGTCCAAGCAACAATATAGTTCCACTTTTGATGTTTTTCTCTAAAATCACATGTTCGCCCTTAAATTAATGATAAAGAATGAGTGTTTGTTGTGTTTTTATTGGATTTCACAAACATACATAAGGCATTTATCCTGCCTGAAATTCTTCAAATCTTTAGTATATATGATTTCACTTGTGTTTAGTTAGTAGTGTTCAGCTAGTAGGGCTTAAAATGAAAAGAAATTAAAGATGAAGGGCACTTGAGACACAATTCTGAGATAAAGGAAAACAAAATTCTGCATAAAATAACATCAGCAAGTGAAAATATCTCGAATACAGTCAGAACTATCCGGCATTTCCTATAATAAGATTCCAACGAACCCAAAAATATTTGATTAACACCTTTTCTAAATATTTTATTCGCATTTCAAGCTGGAAATATTTTTGCTCCGATATTTTGAATCGAATTTTAAGCATTTCTAGAAAGAAGGACGACGATCTGGCAATAAAATATAAAACATTTAAAAAAGGAAAACTAATCTATCCTGGCTAAATATTTGATGAATAATAATTTAGAAATACAAAATTCTAGCTAGCCATGAAATGATTATTTACAATATATATGCAGTAATCCCAAAAAAGCATGTAGTAATTGCTAAATTGTGTGTAAAATCGTCTTGATTTGAATGAGTTTTCAACTGATTACTGCAGCCTCACTGAGCGCTCTGAATACTGAAGGGAACGGACTGATATCGTCCATTTGTTTCAAGTTTTAAACAAAGTTTTGCGGCGTTTTAAGCCCATTCAGCCCAAGAGCATTTGTCAGGTTAAATACTGGGCAATTAGATGTGATTCATTCACTGAGTTTGAAATCAGTGCTCAAGTTCTTTCACTACTGTAAGAACCTTATATTTGGTGGCGCAAAGTAGAAATCAAACCAGAGCAAATCGTCACTGAATGCTGTAGTGCTGTTTTGACACCAATTCAATTTTATTTGTATAGACATTGTCTGTAATGTCTATTGTCTGCCATTGACATTGTCACAAAGCAGATTTTTTGAAATTCAGGTCCGCAATCAGAGGTGGCAGTGACGACTGAAGCTTCCTGAGATGGTAGCTGTGCGAGGAACCAGATTCGATAATGAACTGGATTTGAATTATTGCTATTTAGTGTACAGTGCAAAAACAAGAGGTATCAAATGAGTCAAATTTAGATTGGATGTTACACCACAGGAACTAGGGGGCTTACTCTGAACCATGAAAAACAGTCTCAGACAGTCACGTGCACGGATATATAGACCCAAGGGAGGCCTTGAGCTCCTGCCCTTTAGCCTTCTAGACTGTACAAGGAGCTCTTAGCTGGCTCATGTGATAATTGTATTTTATATAGTTGGTTCAAAGAGCAAAGATGAGCACCTGGAGTGCAGCCGTGAGCCACACTGCAGAGATCTCACCCCTGTAGCGCTTGTACACGATCCGCTTTGGCAAAGCACAATTGGCTTAGCCTCGGTGTAGAAATCTAGGAATTTTAGCTTTATAACTCTTAAGCACACCCTCTGCTGCATCATTCAATTCGTGTGGATATTTTTGCCTCGGTTAACTCTGACCCGTCACTAAAATATAATAATAATTGGTAATAAGATATTACATCAGATATGTTTTTGCATGCTTCAGTTACGGAGACATCTTTTATGACCATTACATTAATATAATGAAAACATTCAATTTAAATAGGATAGGACCAATTGGCGATAAGTGCGTCCGTCCTAGCTTAATCAAATGCGAGCTATCTGGCTAGCTAATTATCATTAAGAGCAGGCTAATTAACATTACTTTCTATTACTTACCATTCTGGCTGATATGAAAGTCTTTTTGAATGTAAGAGATGGATGTAATATTGTAACACTGCTATATTTCTTTCTTGAAGAAACCACTGACTGGTTGGTTGAAAGGTTTACTTCAAGAATTTATGTTTCATCTGACCGAAAAGGGCTCATGTTATGAGCATATTTAGTGATTATGAATGGTCTGGGTGTGTGGGTATGATGGAGGTTAGCATTTGTTTAACCTTGAGCCTTCGCCTACCAAGATATCAGTCCACAGCCAGAGCCCTAGATCATTAATTCCTCCCCTCCCACACTCATCACAGAGTCAGGTAATGTTCTCACTCTTGTCTGTCAGCTTGCCAAACAGTAAAATGTGAGTCATCATTTTGGAAAATGCATTTTACATTATGGTCAGTAGACGGTCATTTTTTTTCTTTTTGCACCACTTTGATCAATGTAAGCCAACTTGGCATTCTGTGCGATAATCTTGTCTACGCAGCGGCCTTACAAGATTATTACGTGTCACTTGGCCGAATTCTGTAACAATCTGTGATAACATGTGTCCCCCGTGTGAGAAATATAGACTTGCGATAAATAATGAAAACGACTATGTTTTTGATGCAGAAAATGAGGGTTGTATTCACAAGAATGTTCTTCAAAGTAGATGGACATAATAAGTACTTATTTACTTATATTGATAGATCTGTATATAACTATATACTGTATGTTCTGCTCATTAGCATGATTCGTTTAGCAGTCGCCACTATGGTACTGAAGGTTATAAGATGGCCATTGTAGCAAGCCACACACTGAGATTACTCAAATACAGTAACAAGAGAGAAAAAAGTGTCAGTGTCAGTGAGAAGTAAAGCTACTTGAGCTATACTTTGAGGCATAAGGAAGATATACTTGAGATACTTTGAGGCATAGGAAAGATATATTTGAGGACCTTAAGATATACTTGAGGCATAAATAAAAAGATGTACTTGAGATACTTGAGATATACTTGAGCTACTTGAGGCATAAGAAAGATATGTTTGAGATATGCTTGAGATATACTTGAGATACTTTGAGGCGTAGGGAAGATATACTTGAGATATACGTGAGGCATAAAAAAGATATACTTGAGATATACTTGAGGTACTTGAGGCATAAGGAAGATGTACATGAGATATACTTCAGATACTTGAGGCATAAAGAAGATATACTTGAGATATACTTGAGATACTTGAGATATACTTGAGGTACTTAATGCATAAGGAAGATGGACATGAGATATACTTGAGATACTTGAGGCATAAGGAAGATATACTTGAGATACTTTAGATATACTTGAAATATTTGAAGCATAAGGAAGATATATTTGAGATATACTTGAGATATTGAGGCATAAGGAAGATATACATGAGATACTTGAGATATACGTGAGATACGTGAGGCATAAGGAAGATATACTTGAGATACTTGAGATATACTTGAGATACTTGAAGCATAAGGAAGATATACATGAGATATACTTGAGACAATTGAGGCATTAGAAGATAAACTTGAGATACTTGAGGCATAAAGAAGATATACTTGAGATATACTTGATATACTTAAGATATATTTGAGATACTCCAGATATAATTGGGATACTTGAGGCATAAGGAAGATATACTTGACATACTTGAGACATAAGGAAGATATACATGAGATATACTTGAGATAATCGAGGCATAAGGAAGATAAACTTGAGATATACTTGAGATACTTAAGAAATACATGAGATAATTGAGACATAAGGGATATACTTCAGATATACTTGAGATATACTTGAGATGCTTGAGATATACTTGAGGAATACAAAAGATATACTTGAGATATACTTGAGGTACTTGAGGCATAAAGAAGATATACTTGAGATATACTTGAGATACTTGAGATATACTTGGGGTACTTAATGCATAAGGAAGATGCACATGAGATATACTTGAGATACCTGAGGCATACCTGAGACACGTGAGATATACTTGAGATACTTGAGGCATAAGGAAGATATACTTGAGAAATACATGAGATACTTGAGGCATAAAGAAGGTATACTTGAGACACGTGAGATGTACTTGAGATGCTAAAGGCATACTTGACATATACTTGAGATACGTGAGATATAATTGAGGCATAAGGAAGAAACCGTATGAGGTACCAGATTCAAAGTTCATGCTGTTGAACCAGGCCACTCTAAGCTATAGGACTTACTTGGATTTTGCTAATTATCACTATTTAGTAAAAGATTTGTAGTGTGCAAAAGCTAGAGGTACCGAATGGATCAAATATAGATTAGATGTTACACCACTGGAACTAGAGGGCTTACTCTGAACCATGAAAAACAGTCCCAGACAGATTCCATACCAGAGCTTGACTGTATTTTGGTCTCAATGGTCCTAAATTGCCTGCTGCACACATCTCAAATCACAACCAAGGAATCCCTTTATGATGTGCACTTTTTGTCTTCAAAATCATCTTGAAAAATCATACATCCAGCATTAGCCATTGAAACCCCTGTGGTGCTTACGTTGTTGTTTTTTTCAGAGGCAGCAACTGTTTCACAGGAGCCAGATGGTTTCTTTATGCTACACACTTCAAAACTCTGTGGTCTTCTTCTTTGAGTTTGGTTTTGAAAATAATTACACAATTAGCTCAATTAAAATTCTGCAACCATGAAGCTCTGCTTCTTTTGAGCAATGACACTCTGCCAATTAATAGCTTAAAAGCATTAAAACATAGACATCAGAATGAGCGGGATCTCGGTGACTTTGACTGTGGCATGGCTGTTGGTGCCAGATGGACTCATTTGAGTATTTCAGCAATTGCTGATCTCCTGGGATCTGCACAAACAACATAAAAAAAGAGGCATTTCTGCTGAAAGATGAGAGAGAGAGGTCAGAGGAGAATGGTCAGATGGAAGAAGTCACTTATAATATACAGTATGCCAAATACACCACTGGTCCGGTCATATGGTGAGCCTCAGTGTTCCTAATAAAGTGGGCAGATGCTGAATGAATTGACTTCAGATCATCTGTCTTCTTTGTAATATGCTTAAATGTTAATGCTGAAGGATTTGACTGTGAATAAGGTACATGCTCAGTTCGAGATCGCATTAAAGGTGGAATGCTCTACAGTCATTTTTACAGCATGCTTTTGGAACCCGTGCCCACATTTAACAACAAAAGGCTTAACTTCATTCTTAAAAATGCCACCAGACATGGCAGTGTGTCAGATAAAAAGGGGGGAAATTAGAAATTAACTGAGATCACCATTGTACTTCCAATGCTTTTCTGTACAGATTACATGACTGTCTGGGCAATTTAACACCTGCGTCGTCAATGGGTGGGCGTGAAATAGCCGAATCCGCTGATTAGAACGGGTATCTCGTCCTCTTGGACGTGTGTATATTGGCTGCGAACGTGTGTATAAGTGAGAGCGTGACAGCATGAGATGAAGAGAAAAAGAGAGACGACGAGCCGAAGAGGGGAACGGAAAGAGAGACAGAGTGGCAGAAGGAGGGAAAGCTGAAATCAAACGAACGCGACAGGGCGACATGAAGAGCATCCAAGCGTGCGCACTGTCACCGAATCAGTGAAGGGAACTTGTGGACAAGAGGTAGCCATGGCAACGGCAAGCCCAAAGGCTAGTTACAGAAACTCAGTTAATTATGAGGAGGTGGGCGATGGCTTTATCTCTCTCTTGTGGCATCCTTTTTTCTTTCTTCACCTCTCACTTCGCTGTACCCGTCTGTAGCCGTGCGCGATGGCTTTATCTTTGTCTTCTGCCGTCCTTTTTCCTCTCTCCATCTTTCTCTTCATGTTTGTACAGAACATGCAGGGACTGTAGCAAGAAGTAGCAGAGGCAAAAAAGAGAATAAAAGAGTGCAAGGCAAAGGGGGCAAAAGTACAAATGTGGCTGAAAGAAAAAGGACAAGTCAAATGGGGAAGTGTGTGTGTGTGTGTATGAATGTTGTCACCTCAGGCAATGAAATTCAATCTGCCCTGCACTGTGGGGGGAACAGGATTCATTTGGAGAAACTAGTAATATATTTGCTCTGAATGAAGAGCCAAGCCACACGGTTATGTGTGTAGGAGTGAGGTCACTGAATGCTGTTTGTTTGCTCCTCCAAACAAGCAACATAGTCTCGCATTTCTCCTACAGCGAGCTGCGAATGTACGAAACAGGCCAAGTTGACCAGTTAATAGCTGCAGATATTGACCAGTTAATAGCTGCACATATTGACCAGTTAATCGCTGCACAGATTGACATGTGCATTCTTGCAGTTATTTAATCAGCCAATCGTGAGGCAGTAGCACAATGCAAACGATCTTACAGATACAGGTCAAGAGCTTCGGCTAATATTTACATCAAACATCAGAAAGAAGAAAACATGAGCTCTACATGTGACTTTAATTGTAGCATGGATGTTGGTAGCAGAATGGCCGGTTTGAGTCTTTCGGAAACACACAGAATGGTCCGAAAAACAAAAAACATCCAGTGTGCAGATGATTTCTAGGCTTAAACACCTTGTGATGAGAGAATTCAGACTGAATAATGACTCAGAAGACCATACTGAGTTCCACTCCTGTCAGGCAAAGAACAGTAATCTGAACACACACTCACCGATTCTAGGCAGCTGAAGACAGGAAAAACACCAGGTGATCTTTTTTCTAATCTTCAGCTGTCCAGTTCTGATAGAGTCTTGTGCTGATGATAGCCTCGGATTCCTGTTCTTGACTCTTTTATTCCTCTTATACCACTGTACGTTTCCACATACTGGCAAATGACTATAGTTACTTCTAATGTTGTGGGATATTGACAATTCAAAAATGCTAAATAAACAGATCCTTGCAGATCATACTAATGATTAAACAGTTTATGTGTAATGTCCATCATACAAGCCCATGCATATGCTGTTACTACAGTGGAAACTCGTTATACGAATGCCTTCCCTTACGAATTTTCGCATTAGGAATTTAAATTTTGTTAAGAAACTTGCCTCAACATATGAAGCATTTTCAGCATATGAATGAACCAAAAGGCAGCTAAGTCGCGTGTACGTCCAGAAGCCCAGCGTCCAGAAATATTTTTTTAAAAATCTGTTTTGAAAGAGTCAACCCAAGATACCAATGTTGCCTTCAGCATTCGTTCAAAAGCTGGGCGATTTTTCATTCGTTTTTTGTTGACAGATTGGTGGCGTGGGTGGTCTGTTCTATTTTTAGCCCAAGCTTGGTGGCATGACTTCCTGTGACCCTGGGAAATTGGTAATATTGGTAATATTTTTTGGGTGGCTGGAACAGGTCATCAGCATTATTATCTACATTATCTCGTATGGAAAAATTCGTATCGCTACAGATTTTCGCCTTAAGAACTCGCCTCCAGAAAGAATTAAATTCATATGCCAAGGTATATATATATATATATATAAATATATATATATATAGACTAAGATTGCATAACAAGTACAAAGGGCATGAGAGAACTTTTTATTATCTTTTATATTACAGTTTTATAATTTGAAATTTTATAATTTCAGAATCGGAGAAGTCAACAGCATTATGGTAGAAGCCAACAATGTTAACCTATTTAACCCACAGTCTCATAAACTACACACCTTTTCTATTAGCTTTACTGAAATGAATGAACAACCCCTGAATAATATGTCTCTGAATCATGTCTTAATATGATGCATAATTGAAAAAGCCAAGATTATTTAAGGTTAAATAAAGACTTAAAGTATAGAAGTTTAGAATTATTTACCATAATGTAGAACTGAACCTTTTCACTATTTTCACTCATTTTAATATACAGTAGTGCTCCAATTTCCAGTTTCCAAATTACCTCTCCACATCTTTTACTTCCTATTTAACTAGGCATATGTGGATTTAAGAAAGTCTTTTTGTGTTTTATTCCATAAATATAATTCTACTGAGAATTGCTCCGACACCTCTCACTTTCTCTTTCCCTCCCTCTCGTCCCTACAGAATACCGTTCCTTTAGAGAAAATGTGATATTTTAAAACCCAGTCTCTTCCTCTCACTATCTCTCTCTTTTTATATTCCTTTGCTCCTTAATCGTGTGTACCTTCATCTTCAAGTGTAATTACCAGATTGTCAACTGTGCAGATTAATTATTTTGGTTTCTGATTGGCTGGAAAGTGCGAATGTATTTATTTTAGTCTAAAAAACATTTCATTTGGACAAGGCCTGCATTTTCACATACAGTCCCATTTGCTGTCAGATTTAATAGAATGGTATGACTTTTTGCCATCACTGTAACGCCGTGTTAAACTTGAGACAGATCCGTGTGCGAAGAGGCAGAGAGTGAAAAAATATTATCCAAATCCAGAAATGTGAATGCAGACAAAAAGGTCAAAACACACTCAGCAACTGCAGACATGGCTGAAGGATAATACAGTGAATAAAACCGATGTACAGTAAATACAGCTAGGAATACAGCAAAACACAAAAATCTAACAAAGACTTGCATCGTTATGTGTAGAATAGATATGGGTTTAAAACTGAGATGCTTAAATACATGAAAACAAGTGAATGGGAAGCAGTTATTAGACATTTCACACACACTCTGGTGACTATGACTAATTCTGAAAGGGAGAATTTCCTGAACTCTTGTTAAAAATAATTGCCAAGACATTATCCAATATTAGCCTGTGGGTATGGGCAAATTGAAAGGTATCTAAATAAAATGAATTAATTGAATTCATTCTTTTATTCATTTTCAATAAGCAAATGAAATCCTAGTGTCCCGTTCTGGCTCCAGTTGGATATGGAGCCTTTCCAAATGTTACTGGAGTTTATGTTTTCATTTTATTCTGGCAAAGCTCTGGCCACGGCGTTAACGATTGTCCGGATATCGGAAAATAATAATAATAGTAGTCTGTTGTTGTTGCTTCTGCCGTCATACTGAGGCACTTCTATTACACAGCCTAAACATTCTTTCTGGAAATGTTTAGGAAAGATGATATGGATAGACAAATTTGTAAATGAAAGGAGACCGATAGATATTCAATAGCGGCGCACAACGGTGAAAATATCATTCTTAGTATTAGATACTGATTTGAGACCGGTTAATGGGTCGCGATGAGTATTTTGAAGAAAACAAGGGAGTGACCTCAGCATAAAGGTCAACTTCCTCTAATATCCAATACAATGCAGCCTTCGCTTCAACATCCAGCAATATATCACTGACAGCCGCACTGGACTAGCGTAATGGAAATGCACTAATGGTGAAAATGACAAGGCATTTATCATTCTCAAATGTGAATGTCGTCACACACACACACACATACGCAAACACACACACACACAAACACCGCGAACATGAGATTTTTCAAAAGAAAAAAAATAAAATAAAAAGCATACCATTTCCAGCACGAAAAGGTCACCAGATGTAAAGATATTTCATTATGTAAATAATGAATCTAAAAGGGTAACGTTCCTTTGCCTTTAGGAAACACCCACTATTTATCCTGTTTGCTAATGTCTTTAGATTTATGTGTCGCGTGTCTTACAAATATTACCGCAACATGCTTCTACATGTAACCAGGGGATCATATCATACAGGTCAAATAAGCAATCGGTGACTTTCACCATTAGGTCCGTTGCTAATACAGTTAGAATCCGAAGCACTGTTAATCTGTGTTTTGAAAATGATTTACCGCTAGCTTTCGGCTCGGCTTCTCATCACACCAGTGCCAAATGGAAAAGAGACTCTTCACAGCTATTACTGTCAGCAGACAGTCCATGCCCTTGGGTCAATATATACCTCCTACTGTCAATAAGACAGTAATTATAAAGCAACGTTAAGCTTTCAGAGTGGCATTTTTGAGCTTGGATGTTAAACCTACATAAATCACATTATATGACTTCGTCATCAGTATGCAAACGACGCATGGGGGGGGGTGTAGAGTACACACTCAAGTGGTCCGGTGTTTGAGCTTTAAAGGAGACTCCATCAGTGTAATGTTGTAGACTGTGATCTACTTATATCCATCAGAATAGTGTTTGAGATCAATATTTTTTTAAGGTTAAAAGTGTTTTAAAGTTCTAGTCCAATATTCATACTCGGTAAATGTAAAGCCAAGCTATTGGTGATGATCTCAACCCATTTCCTAGCAGATGTGTAATGGAGCCCCATGAATGTTTTAAGTGTATAACACTTGGGTATGATAAGATTTCCCGACATATGTCTGTTAAGTAATGTAGCCGGGGGATGACTGTAATGTTTCGCACAGGAGAAGAAGTAATCTCTTTAGAAATCACTGTAGATGGGAATGTCTTCATGATGTACGCAGGCTTGTCACGGTAACAGTTCCGTACATGCTATGTACACCTCAGGTTTATACAGACGGATTATTTTGACCTTTATGTTGTGCGCCCTTCGGCTGTGCAAGATACACTTGATCATTAGACAGAACATGTGACCATAAGAACTGGTGTGACCATAGGAACTTACCTAAAACCCTCGGAAGCATCTCTTTTCTTTTAAATGTCATCTATGATATACATCATTGTTTGTGCACTTTACACTCACGCCAGTCCTTTTGACTTCGACAGGAGACATAAAAATGACTGACCGGGGAAAAAAAATGACAAACATGACAGCTTCAGGGGAGACGGAACCATTGCCAAAATAATCTCTGTATAACGATATTCGAATCTGACTAGAGCTTTAGTTGACGTTTCTGTAAGTGTAACTTTCACACATGGTATAAGAAGCCAAGCTGCTCTGAGCTGTGGGTGAACATTCGCACGTTGGTTTTTCCTCAATATGCGTTCTTGTTTATTCATATATTCTCATAAATACCCTGAAGTATTCTTGATTCTACCAAAATATTAGCAGAGCATCAGTTGGTGGGTTGCTAATGAGAACAAATTGAAAACTATAATTAATTGGGACCACATGGCAACGGTGGACTTAGGAGATTCACATCACTTCTGTTTTCAGTTCAAACTAAATAGTGTGTTTCGAACATAAACAAGCTATTGCTATTTTAAATCAACCAACTTATATAGCTATTTCAAACAATTTAACTTCTACATCTTAAACTTTCTAAGCTTGTTCTTTCGTCCTTCCGGGTTTATTCTAGCAGCATAACCTTCCTAGGAAAACAAGGCTGCTCTGTGCATTGTAATGTCCTGTACTTCAGCCCACCCGAATGTCTTTGACTGGGTTTCATGAAGATATATCACATTCTGCATTAACAGAGTTAATGAGATAGCTGTTAGGTTTAATGATTGCAGATGAGTTTATGATCTGTGCTGCTCATTTATCTGTAGTTGGGCTAATGGCAAGCAGGCTGAGATCTGGCTTGGCTGTTAGCAGCATGCGGATGGCTGGGAATAGAATTAACACGGAAATGGCTGAACAGCAAGTGTCTGAGCACGAGAAGTGCTACATTCTGATGGCTACTCTTCAACTGTGTGTGTGTGTGTTTTTAATATGTGTACGATTTTAGAGGAACAGGAAGGGAGCGACTGATGCTGGTATGATGAATGGTAGTGTGTTTTGATTTCCTGATGATAGAATGTGATTTTTCTTAGCTTTCAAATGGTTCCATGATTAATTCATTTAACTCACTACATTTAAATTTGTCACTTTGTCAAGTGATGGCATTGTGGGATACTGTGTAAGCTCCTACCTATGTCCTTGCGGGTTTCCTGCGGGTTCTCAAGTTTCCGCCTTCATCTTAAAAACATGCCAGTAGTTTAACTAAGATAAATTGCCCCTAGGTGTGAATGAGCATGTAAATGTGGTTGTGCCTAGTAACCTGCAATGGACTGGCATACCCTTCAGGGTATACTTAATGTTTGCTGCACAGGCTCTAAATCCATCATGACCCTGACTAGGATGAATCAGTTACTTAAAGTAAGGTAGTGACCTTCTCAGGCTTCGGTATAAAATAGGTTTGGAGGGAGGCTCTCAAACTCATAACTTTAAGTCTATCGCATCCGCGTATAAAAGGTGACCTGATAACTAGAAAAGTTTCCTAAGTGGCAGAGACGCATATACAGTGCAGCTGAGGGTTAAGGGCCTTGCTCAAGGGGCCCAGCAGTAGCAGCTTGGCTAGCACAACAATCCAGCATCACTCAGCTATCACTGCCCCCAAAATCTGGTCTTCTCCTGTTCGTAGCTTCAGGATTTTATGTGTTCTGAGACACATTTGCACAGTTTAGCTACATGTCTGATCTAACCAGTCTGACCATTTCTACCAGTTGAACTGCTGCTCAAAGGCTCTAACTAACAACCAACCGTCCCATGGTAAGCCCATTTTTCAGCATTCTTGTATCTGCGTCATTTGGAAGTGGTAGCTCAGTGGTTAGGATGTTGGACCACAGCACGGAAGGTTGTGTGTTCAAGTTTCACAATTTCCAAGCTGCTACTCCTGGGTCCTTGAGCAACCCTCAGTTGTTTAAAATGGCATGTATGTAAGTGGATCTGGATAAGGGTTTCTCCCAAATGATGTGGAAGATCTTGACCTGTATCTGCATGAGTTCATTAATGTGCATTCCTTTAACCCTATTTGCTCCTGGGGCATCTCTCATCTTCGACCCCAGCTTCCTACCAAGCTGGGATATGTAAAGCAAAGCCTTTTCTCAGAACTGTAATTTATATGTAACAGGCTTTTTCTTTTTCTTCTTCTTTACACTGCTGCCATGATTGGCTGACTGGATATTTACAAGAAAGGAACAGGTGTTCCCAGTATAATGGTCTGTGAGTGTGTGGGAATAGTTCCATAACAAATATTTACTCGGAACTAATTAATTTTCCGTATGTTTACTTAATTATTTTGTATTTCAGTGCGTTCTTTCCTATCTAGAAACAGTCAATGAAAACAATTGTACTGTATTTACTCCATGTTGTCCATTGGGTTAGACTCTGACCTCATATAATTACTTCATACATAATTTACGATGTAAATACGATGTACATAGTTAAGTCCTACATCGTTTAAATTATGTAAAGATTGCTTACTTTATGAATGTTAAATAGACCTACCATATGCTTGTAAATAACCTGCATGTTATTCTCCATCTTATTTGAATTGTAGAGCATTTTAATTGCATATTGTTGTATTCATATTTTTATCAAATACATACAAAATTGATATATTCTATACGTTCACCAATCAGGCATAACATTATGACCACCTGCCTAATATCGTGTTGGTCCCCCTTTTGCTGCCAAAACAGCCCTGGCCCGTCATGCACTGTGTATTCTGAACCATTTCTATCAGAACCAGCATTAACCTCTTCAGCAATTTGAGCAACAGTAGCTCGTCTGTTGGATCGGATCACGCGGGCCAGCCTTCGCTCCCGACATGCATCAATGAGCCTTGGCCGCCCATGACCCTGTCGCCGGGTCACCACTGTTCCATCCTTGGACCAATTTTGATAGATACTGACCACTGCAGACCGGGAACACCCCACAAGAGCTGCAGTTTTGGAGATGCTCTGATCCAGTGGTCTAGCCATCACAATTTGGCCCTTCGTCAAACTCACTCGAATCCTTACTCTTGTCCATTTTTCCTGCTTCTAACACATCAACTTTGAGGACAAAATGTTCACTTGCTGCCTAATATATCCCACCCACTAACAGGTGCCATGATGAGGAGATCATCAGTCTTACTCACTTCACCTGTCAGTGGTCATAATGTTATGCAATAAAGTGGTTAAAAGAGCCTCAGTGTTTATTGGTGTGTTTTCTATGCATTGTCTGAGCACAGTTTCCTTAGATATACCTTCTAAAGAGTATTTCGTGGTTTAATAATGTGAAAAAGGAATTACATGTACATTATTTCACAGTGCTGTCTAAACTGACAAAACATGAGCAATAAATTATCCAACCATGCTGAGATTTTTTTTTTATATTGCTAAACAACTAAAATAATGTAATTATTCACTCCCTGCCAAACATGCACTACACTATCTTTTGGGCACAGGTACCAATTTAGCTGTTTATGTGGCTACAGAAAAAAAACAAATCCTTTTAAAAATGCAAGTATTACTTTTTGTAACTGCAAGGTTAAATTAAAGAATATTGTTTAGGCTTAGGGACATTTTAATTCTGAGGGGATTCCACGAGCTGGTTTTGTGTCTCAGCTATACAGTACACTGATCAGGCATAACATTATGAGCACTGACAGGTGAAGTGAAACACTGATTATCTCCTCAACATGGCACCTGTTAGTGGGTGGGATATATTAGGCAGCAAGTCAACATTTTGTCCTCAAGGTTGATGTGTTAGAAGCAGGAAAAATGGACAAGATCAGAGCATCTCCAAAACTGCAGCTGTTGTGGGGTGTTCCCGGTCTGCAGTGGTCAGTATCTATTAAAAGTGGTCCAGGGAAGGAACAGTGGTGAACCGGTGACAGGGTCATGGACGGTCAAGGCTCACTGATGCATGTGGGGAGTGAAGGCTGGCCCGTGTGATCCGATCCAACAGACGAGCTACTGTTGCTCAAATTGCTGAAGAAGTTAATGCTGGTTCTGATACAAAGGTGTCAGAATACACAGTGCATGACGGGTCAGGGCTGTTTTGGCAGCAAACCAACACAATATTAGTCATAATATTATGCCTGATCGGTGTATGTAGCCAATATAGAGGACTGAATTCAGCCATATAAACATTCTCAAGGCTCAAATATTAGCCTTTTCTAATGGCTTAGTTTGGCTAGGGATGTATCTGTGTCATGTGGTGTCATTACTCTGGCTGTACAGATGTGAGCCACATGATATGCTCTGGACTCCTGGTGGAGGTGTGGCTGAGTTATGACACTGTACTGACCGTTCAGGTGTGGGCCAGAGGAGATCGAAACCAAATTAAATTTGCTGTCTGGGAATCATGTCTACCTGTGACAGTAGTTTAAAAGCTTATCCTTGTCAATGATGGACAGAATTTTGGTGCTGTTGACATGTTGAATACTGTTGGTGAATTATTCCTTGAGAAAAATGACAGTACAAATGGCAGCATGGTGATACAGCAGGGGGTCTTGCCCCCTCACAGCTACAGGGGCTTTAATCCTTAAGAGTTTCACATCTTCTCCCCATGTCCATGTGGGTTTCTTCTGGTTTCCTCCCACCTGCCAAAAATGCTGGTAAGTGAACTGGCTATGCTAAGCAATGAATATTTGTGTGCATGTTGCACTGTGAACTAGGGTGTATTACTGCCTCGATCCCAGTGCTCCAGTAACAGATTCCATATCCATCACAAGCATGAGGAGGATAAAGTGGTCACTGAATGTGAATGAAATTGAAACTCGGATACCGAAAGAAATGGGGGGCGTCTCCAAATTGCCTATTGATATGTATTCATAGGGCAGCATGGTGGTGCAGTGGGAAGTGCTGCCCTTTCACAGCTACAGACTCCCTGATTCAGTCCTGAGCTTTGGATTACTGTCAATGCAGAGTTGCAATCCCAGTGTCCCTGTGGGTTTCCTCTGGCTTTCCTCCCAATTCCAAAAAACATGCAATTAGATGGATTGGATACTTTAAGATGTTGCCCAAAGTGTGTGTGTGTGTGTGTGTGTGTAGTGCTCTGTGATGGACTGGAATTCCATTCCGTGTGATTTCCTACCTTTAGCCTATTGTTCCTGGGATAGACTCTGGATCACTGACACCCTGACCAGGATTAAGCAGATACTAAAGATGAATGGATAAACGAATGGAAATGGACTCTCTCTCTCGCTCTCTCTCTCTCTCTAAAGCAGGCTAGAGGTGAAGATATCCAGTATTTTAATCATTCTTTTTTTTTTCTTTTTAAAGCTTTAAAATGACATCCTCGTGTGTTTTAAAGCTCGCTAACAACAAAGGCTCGTGAGTTTCTCGCTATAAGCCGTGTTTCTCAGCACAGCTCGTGCACTCGCGCCTCAATTTGCCTCACACGAATTACGGCGAGACGCTCGCGCGTGACATTATGCGCTCGAGCACACGAAGAAAAGCGGGAAAATAGGGCTGGGAGGAAAAACAAGGATTTGGAGAAGGAAAGGGGGGGGGGGAGAAAAAAGAAAGCGTGAATGCGAGTCATGGTGTAATCACGGTGTTAATCACACACCTATTTTCTATTTTAAAGGAGAAAGCCAGGGTGGTGAGGTATTGGATGCTCTCGGATGCGCGCGCGCGCGAGAGAGAGGGAGAGAGAGAGAGAGAGAGAGAGAGAGAGAGAGATGGGCTGGAACATGATGGTAATGCTGATGACTGACTGACTTGGCTACACTGGACGGGCGACTTAATTTTGAACAAGTGTCCGCTTTCGGTTTTCGTCTCCTTTTTATCCCTAAATCGATGAACCTGAACGGTGGAACTTACACTCGTTTTTTTGCGGGGAGAAAATACACAAATATTGCGTGTCTTGCTGCGCGGTCCCCCCCCCCCGGAGTGACCACAGAGAAGGGAGAAGCTCGTTTATTTAATTTATTTTTAAAAGGTAAGTCCGGTGCACATTTATCCTCCTTGTTAATGAAGTTAATATGACATTCACATGCGTCGCGTGCCGCCTGGACATTTCTGCACACACACACACACACACACACACAACCTATTCCTGAATTTAATCAATGAACAGACATGTGCTATATAATTTATTAGAATATAAACCATAACACCGGTTTTCTTTCTTTTCTTTTTTTTTTTTTTTTGCTGACACATGAACTCCGATTAAAAAATTTCAGCCCAACCCACAATGCAGAGACTGGATTCGATATAAATGCGCATAAGTTAAAGGCTGTATGTGAACGCATTAATCCCGTTTTTTTCCTTTGTGTTAATGCGGTTTCCACTGCCAGCATCCCAGCAGCGTTTTGCACTCATTAGCACACTGAACGCTGCTTTGTGTTAATATTGAGAGGCAGCGTTGTGATGACTTACAGGCGGAACGGTATATCGATCACTAGACGATATTCTCGTCTCAGTCTCCTCATACGAGCTTGGAGCAGAGTTGGTGGGTTTGTTGTGGATGGACGGAAAACACCTTTCGGATCAGATCTGTTGTACGGCATGTTCGGTAACGTTGCCGGAGGGCGTCTGTAGTCATTCTGATCTTTTCACACAGGAGAAGTGATATCACCGAGATGGGTGAGTGATGGGTGATGGGTGAATCTTCAGGAACATGCACAAATTCCACGCCTGCACCTGACACGTCCACCTCGCTGTAATAGAAACGGATTGTTTTGACCTTAAGCGCTTGTTGGAGCCACCCAGGTTGTGCTTAATCATTAGGCGGTCACATGACCATAACATTATATAGAGCTAGGAAATTCTCACGCTTCACCGCCGAAGATATTTTAATCGTTCCAGAACTGATGCTTGCTTTCATGTTGGAGGTGATAGAAATCAGGGATGTGCTTCCTGGTGTGTCTGTATAGTGAAGAAAATGAAAACAAGCCTTGATATTCCCACAGGATATTACACAATCATGTCACTTCGGATAGGATATAACATATTTCCCGGGGTTGTTGGTTTTACTGGTCATTTTACAGAAGGGAAAATACCGTAATCTTTCCCACACACAGCTTGTAAAAAATTCCTGACATGTCGTTTTTTGGACTAAAATCCCAGAGTTGCTCCAGCGATAATTACATCTCCCCCTCCACCTCCTCAAGTAAAACCAGTCCAGTCCGAACTGGCCTAGAGGAGCCAGAGTCTGTGTGGCCTTGCTAGACATCATGACCTACAAGTTCTTCCAAAAAGCCCAAGTGACATGTTTGGGGTTGTTGTTTTTCAAAGAACTGATGCCTGTCTGCCTCAGCAAGACGCTCACAACTGCAAATTTTAACACATTCGTTATGATTTTCTTGAGGTAGAGAGCTTCAGAGTTATTTTTTTCCGTCAGAAGAAATTGTGAAAAGTGAGAAATCCACAGTCCACTCAAGGGTTCCTCAAAGGGTTCTTCTCACAATTAAAGGTTCTTAAATAGGAAATGGAAACGTCTATTTCCTCGTCAGGGTTCTAGATGAAATCTTTTGTTCTAGACCTGTACGCCATTATTCACGTAATCAGTTTATCTCTTTTCACAGGCGTAAAGATATTACGTGCAATTCTGCAAGTCTGCATTTAGCCCCACCCCTCACATCTCAATGTATTTCAGTCACTCAAATAGTAGCAATAATGAGACTTGTGGGGGTTTTTTGCGTTATAGTTCTATTTAATTTTTATTTTGACTCTAACATCAATTACTTTTGACTGGAAAATGGCTACATACAGGGTTAGTTTTTCATACAGGTGAAATTTTAACAAAATTTCTCACACTCACACACACACATTTTGTTCTATTTATGTATTCATCTTCCATAAGGCTGACAGGAATCCTGAAGGCGACCATAAACTCCCAGTTTCACTCAAATAAAAGAGCTCCCTATCTCAAATGATGCAAAAGTAAACTGTAAATTTTGGGGGAATGATGAGGACAACATGAGAGTTCACAGCATCAGCTTGTAATAACAGGATGAAAATCATCATGCAGCATGAGAGAAGAGCGGGATCTTTAACCTGGTCATTTTACCTGTTTTCTGCGTGAAAGCATCTTTTCAGTTGAGGCTAACAGAACTGGGACCTAGCTTTTCAATGTTCTGGCACGATTTAATTACGGATTTTGATTCGAACGGCGTCTCAGAAAAGGCTGTAAGGGCATCTGCACCGGCCTCTGCTGGACCTTAATCACGTCCCACTTTTTACAGGACTAGTTATGAGGTATAGGTTGAAGGTTTTTAGTTTTCATAATGCCATGCTTTATATTACTCTCTCTCTCTCTCTTTCTCTCTCTCTCTCTCTCTCTCTCTCTCTCTCTATGTCTCCCCCCCTCTGTTTCCCTCCCTCTCTGTCTCTCTCTCTCTGTCTGTCTCTCCCCCCTGTCTGTCTCTCTCTGTCTCCCCCTGTATCTCTCTCTCTGTCTCCCCTGTCACTCTCTCTCTCTCTACCCCCTGTCTCTCTCTCTGTCTGTCTCTGTCCCTCTGTCTCTCTCTCTCTGTCTCCCCTGTCACTCTCTCTCTCTACCCCCTGTCTCTCTCTCTGTCTGTCTCTGTCCCTCTGTCTCTCTCTCTCTGTCTCCCCTGTCACTCTCTCTCTCTACCCCCTGTCTCTCTCTCTGTCTGTCTCTGTCCCTCTGTCTCTCTCTCTCTGTCTGTCTCTGTCTCTCTCTTTCTCTCTGTCTCTCTCTCTCTCTGTCTGCCCCTGTTTCTCTCTCTCTCTCTCTCTCTCTTCCCCCTGTCTCTGTCCCTGTCTCTCTCTCTCTCTCTCTCTCTCTCTGCCCCCCCCCTGCTTGTAGTTAACAGTTTCTTCTCAGATGGAACTCCAGCTTGTTGTTCTTTCCCTACATTTGTCCTTTTCTTTCCCCGTGTCCCTTTGGTTCTCTTGTTCCCAGAAGACTGCATCCTGCTTTTTACCTTCCTGCTTCACAGAGACACAGTCCGAACACATGCACCACGAGTGCATCATGAGTGTATCGTTAGATCGCTCTGAAGTGAAACAGTAGCTGCTGTCTTTATTCATTTATTGGATTTACTTTTAAATAAAGCACCAAGGCCGTGCCCAATGAATCTGAGCTAACCGATTACTGCCCTTATCTTTTGTCGTCAATATTAACGGCAAATAAAGAATGTTTAAATAGTCCGTCAATGGCCTTCCCTAATTGAAGCTAAAGGAATGGCTAAAGATCCTGGGCTTAATTAGCTCCTATCATAGCGCGTCTGTGAATGTTAAACACCGCTTTGAACATATAGGACGCATCCTAATTCTCACTATTTAGATTCGATTCTCTTTCTCTGTCTGGTCTTTATCTCTCTCCCTATCATTTCAGCATCGGATGCATCATCATTTCTCCGTCTGTTTGTCATTCTTTGTCAAGTTAATAACAGTGAAGCTTTATTGGGATACACAACGTAAGAAAACGATCATGAGGAATTCAAATAAATGAAATGACAAAATAATAACACAGAAGCTAATGAGAAAAAACGACCGAGGAAGCGGCTCATGGACACGCGGGCGTTTGCTGAAACACTGGGACAGAAATGAAACGGGGTAGACGATGCATTTTTTATGCGCGAGATTTCAATAAGGAGTTTCGAAAATCCTGGAAGTTTTTTAGTTTGAGTAAAGCTCTCCAGTGGGCTTATATCGAGGACAGTAGGACAGGAAATAAATCTCACTCTCAATCTTGTAGATATGTCGGGTCTCCCCCCACCTTCCTCTTTCGTCCCACTGAAACCTCCTCACACACACACACACACACACACCATCCCTGAAAGCCAGCATCTCTGTCCTTTTTTCATTGCCAGTTTCTCCTGGGTGGCCATGTTGCTTGTATCATTAGGGGAAAAACGACAGAGAGGAGCGAGGTTGTGTGTGTCCTCACATTCACACCCCTCTTTTTTTTTTCTTCTTTTCCGTGCACATCCTTCCTTTCCTTCCTCTCTGTGACAGCCGGCAGCCAGTAGGGCACAGTGGCCATGCCAGCGTAGGAAAGACCCACGTCAGCGATTAAATACACACCCAAGATGTGTGCACGCTGACCTGACACACACTGACCATGGCACGTATTGTCCATTAACGGGTCGAGTTCTAAGGAAGGAAACGTGATCTGGAGTCGCACTGACGTGTGATCATTCATCATCAGACAGTATCATTAAGTTTATTATGCATTTATTATTTATAAGGTATGTTTTATTACATAGACATTACATTTGTATTAAATGGATATTTCAAAATTACTGTACTGTGGGAAGCAGTGCCAAGATCATGCAGAGGCTTGCAGACCAATTCTCTCTCTCTCTCCCTCTCTCTCTCTCACACACACACACGCACACATCTCACACGTTTCCTTGGCAAATGGAGCATAGCGGATCATAGCAGCAGTGGGCAAAGCTTTGGCATATTGAGAAACCGGATTGTAACATTGGATTTGGATGTAGAACTGTGAAACGCTACAGATGTTGGAACTCTGAAAACCGTTAAGTATGCATGAACACACACACACACACACACACACATCTGAAACCACACCTACTGGACCAGGACTACCTGCTGCTAGCTCTGTCACGATCATGTAGTTTGATGATTAATTTTCTTACAAATAATTCATTATTTGTCTCTGTTCCTTTATAAGGACCCCCCCATTGTATTGTAAATAAATAAAGTCTATTGATGTGCAGGTTGATGAGGCTGGGAAGAAGTTAGTGAAATCAAAATGTTATTATTATTATTATTATTATTATTATTATTGTTTTTTTTTCTGTAGGGGCAAGCCAGGAATTGTAATCATGGTTGAAAGCAGAGGTCAGAGATTATCAGAGGCATATCAGTAATTATGAAAAAGGGTAACAGAGGGAAGGTTGTAGACGTGGAATATAGAGAACACTACGGTGGCCGAGAAGTGCAAAACAAAGTAACAAATCTGTAAACAAATCCAAAAACACAACAACAATTCAGACAAACCCCGGGAAAAGCTAGGGTATAGCATGCGAATGGAATCCTGACCTCTGATTGGACGAGACATCTGTCACTCAAGATATACAAGCAGTAGGGAATTATCTAGCGTATAATTGTCATGTATTTCTTGTACATGTGTGGTGTTCTGTGTTCACTTTAAAGCATATATATTTATTTATTTATAAGAAAATGGAATTCGTTCAGCGCTACTCTGAGGAAGGACGTCCATATGGCGTGATTTTGGATACACGGATAGCACAAAAGATTAGTTTGCGATGTCTTAAAAAAAACACCTATGGTATGTTTCATAGAGCAAACTATTCCAGATTAAGGAGCACTGTAAGAGCAGAGCTGCGTTCATGTACACGCGAAACACCTTTCGCAAACTATACCTGCCTTTTCCATTTCGTCTAAATTGTCGTTGTGTTTTTGGATTTATTATTTTGTTTTTTATTTAATAATTCTCAATTTGTTTTGCATTTCCCGGCCACCATAGAACACAGAAATGAGAAACAAGACCCAGAAATGAACTTACAAGTCCTCATATAGAGACAAAGACAAAATAATCAAGGGTGAGGCATAGAACAGTAAGGTAGCACCCCAATAAAAGGAGCAGGACTCGAAGAAAACGTAGAAATGTGAACAAAATCCTAAACAAAACTGCAGTAAAAGCAGCACTTGACATGAGGGAGGGATTCAAGATATTGTATATACTGTCATTTTTATAGACCCTACATCTAACCTTATGGACCTCGAAGCCCTAAAACACTGGGGCTGGAAAATGCAGACTACGATATAACAGAAAAGCAAGAAAATAGTCATATGAAAAGCTTCACCATTCATATAAACATCAAATACCCGAGTAATGTGCAGACACTATATCCAAGTAGATGTGATGAACAGTTCATGTCACGATGATCAAATCAATTTGCCATCTTTGCAAATGTGCCTCAGTTTGTTTTATTAATTAGCTGCCAAGCTATAAATTCTCAGTTTCATGCCGCAGATATATGCAGGAGATGCTGGAAAGGAGGGATGAAAACGAAGAAACCAAAACTTCCACAAAATCCCTCTTTATTGAGGTGGGGTTTTTTTTTGTTTTTTTTTGGACCATGAAACACACAATACAAGCTCCATATCCCAAGCAGTCTGAGAAAAAAATGAGTAGGCATAAATGATCGTTTTATTGCACAGCCCACGGGGCAAGAGGACGTTCTAATGTGTCCTGTGTTTTCCGTTACCCAGACACCTAATTGCCCAGGCTTAAACGTAATACAAAAATAATAATCATATAAATCAAGCTAGTTTGCTAATTAAATGCATTAATACATACTAAGGGATTTAAACAGAGTATATGAATTTTCTCTGAAAGTGGGCCACTCTGTTGCTATAGTTTTTATTTTTTCCTGAAGTGCTTATCCTTTCCTTTTGGAGAAGTTTTTTTGAGGCCGAACTTTTTGTGCAGATTTGCCTCATACATAAAAATGTGATTTGAGCTTGACTAGCATCTATATTTTCTCTCTATACAGTATGTCTAACCATGAGGTTGAGCTAGCAGAAAGGTTTGGTAGATTTATGCACTTAATTACGCTCAGTTACATAAAAGCACGTTTCTTATACTGGAAATCATGTCGTCGGTGCATGCCCTAACGCCAGCCAGATCATGTGTCCTGTGAGGGGAAATCACGACGTCATCAAGGTTTGAACATATATACCGAATTAAAATGTTTACTATTCTTCAAAGGTCAGTAAATCCGTTGGCTAAAGCTATTTGTAAGAAAAAATGTATTGGCCTGGCCTGGACATGTTGCCCCAGACTCTTGATTAGTCCTCCCGTGGGTACTGTAACTAGCAAAATCAATTTGTTTGAATTAGATACAGTAAGAGAAAAACCCTGAGCCTACCATTTCCACTAACCTGAACTATTCATATCATAGGATTTTATATGAAGCAGCCTTGTTGTGAACTGTCAGCTGAGAGACCCGTTTTTTTTGTCAGACGAAGTAAACATATTTGAAACATGTTCACCACAGGGTTAGCCCTGAGCTCTTTCTGTTTATTTTTTCGCTCTCGCTAAATGCATCGAAAAGCGATTTGTCTGCGCTGCCTTCTGGGACCAATAACAAAAATACAGAAACTACACACGGGCAGTTCAGATCTTCCTCCTGCTCTTTAGACACCAGGACGGCTCAGGCTTTGGTACCTCATTTGCTTGCGGTGCTTCTGTCTTCAAGGCACCAATATTTCTCACTTGATGAATCTTCACATTGCTCATTTCAGCATTGATGTAAATCATACATGAGATCTGTTGTGCATTTTGATGCGAAATTGATTTTATAATTGTCTATTGGCAGCCGGAAATAACGCAGTCTGTGATGTCTGGAGTGCAAACGCTTCACTGTTTTTAAAATAGCTGGGACTCGAATTGAGAAGCGCTTTTATAGACCAGATCTGGCACAAGGCTGTAATTCCCGATTCCTTATAATTGCTGTGCAACTGCTGAGAGAACTAATTTGTCGAAATTGTGTTGATTGTTTTTTTTTCTCCCTGAAAAATGTAAAACGTAACAGTGAAAGATTTCTGAAATGCAAGTATGCATGACAGTAAAAAGCCCAAACTTCCCTTGGGTCCAGAGATATTGTTATATTTTATGATTTTTATAGTCTTTATACAAGAAATCTTTCATGAGTAGCACTAAAACCAAACGCTGAAGCCCATGTGGTCCTTACACAAACATCTATTAAAATCTGCAGTGGTCCAGAGCTGTTGTAACACACCGTCTCCATTCGTCAGGCTGGTCTCGGGGGGGAACAAAAATGGAAATGAGATAAAACAGTGATCTGCATGTCAAATATGTGGAA
Source organism: Hemibagrus wyckioides (assembly GCF_019097595.1). NCBI lineage: Eukaryota > Metazoa > Chordata > Actinopteri > Siluriformes > Bagridae > Hemibagrus > Hemibagrus wyckioides. The sequence goes on along the minus strand of NC_080737.1, from coordinate 14,930,218 downwards.
AAAACAAATCTGAAGCATGTCTCTATGGGACTAAGGCGGTTTTAAATGAGACAAGGAAATGAGCTCGGCAAAAAATAAAAAAAAAACAAAAAAAAAACAACTAATAACATTTAATTAAAGCCGTCATAGGATGTCATTTAAAATGGTGCAATTTCAAGTAATAAAAGGAAGCCTTTTGGGTCTCATGAAGCAATACATACGTTGACAGTCTGTACTGCAAAATAATTTATTATTAAACTTTTCTGGAAAATATCCTGTGTGTAATTAGTTTAAAAGTGGAAATTCAATAGGCATGGATTAAAAAAAACACCAAAAAGACAACAGGGACACAAATATAAGCCATCAAGAAGCTTAATTATAACCTTTTAAAGTGTAAGAACTCTCTCTCTCTCTCTCGATCTCTCTCTCTCTCTCTGTATATATATATATATATATATATATGCAGAATTGTTTTGTTGTTTTGAACCATAGCTCTGTCTCTGACTCCTAATAATTTCCATAGTATTTGCATAAATTGTTAGGTTTTCAAATATTGGTGGGAAAACGAAATTATTAGATCATGTCACAAATGTAAAGTCCTGAGGCGTAATGTCAGATATGCTTCACTGTCTCTGTCCTGTTTTTGTTTTGTTTGACTAATTTCATTTAATATCAGTGTGCGTGTGAGAAAGAGAGAAAAATGCTCCAGGCTAGATTCTGGCTTTGCAGTTATGCAAAATATTATGGACATACACATGTGTGTACACACACACACACACATTTCAAACATATTTTTACAATTATAAAAATATAATTTTCATAATTTTTCCACATACTGCACTAGGACTCTTCAAAGCTGCATATAAACTTAATGTCACCCTAAACAGCAGATAGTTTTTAGCCCCCCTGCACTACTCAATGACACGCCCAGTTGTAAGGTACACCCACTTTTACAGGTCAAAGACACGCCCAGTTGTAAGGTACAACCACTTGTACAGGTCAAAGACACGCCCATTTGTACAGATCAAAGACACACCCATGTGTGCAGGTCAAAGACATGCCAATTTGTAAGGTACACCCACTTGTACAGGTCAGAGACACACCCATTTCTAAGGTACACCCACTTGTGCAGGTCAAAGACATGCCATTTTGAAAGGTACAACCAATTGTGCAGGTCAAAGACACACCCATTTTTAAGGTACACCCACTTGTACAGGTCAAAGACACACCCATTTGCAAGGTTAAAGACATGCCCATTTGTACAGGTCAAAGACACAACCACTTGTACAGGTCAAAGATATGTCTATTTGAATGGTACAACCAATTGTACAGGTCAAAGACACACCCATTTTTAAGGTACACCCACTTGTACAGGTCAAAGACACACCCATTTGTAAAGCTTAAAGACATGCCCATTAGTACAAGTCAAAGACATGTCCATTTGTACTGGTCAAGGACACGCCCATTAGTACAGGTCAAAGACATGTCCATTTGTACAGGACAAAGACATTTTGTCCCATGCAAAGACACAGATACATTTACTCCACTTAAACATGTCCATTTTCCCCACTCAAAGAGACTCCCATCTACACCACTTAAAGCTTAATACCATTAAAAGACACACCCATTTGTACAGGTCAAAGACACACCTATTTGTCCCATCTAAAGACTTTTACCTCACTTGAAGACAAGCCAGTTTGCACAGTTCAAAAGACACGCCCATTTGTTCCACTCAAAGACACGTCAATTTGTTCCACTCAAAGACATGCCCACTTATCCCACTCAAATGCATGCCCCATCTGCACCACTCAGTCACACCCATTTGCACCACTTAAAAATCACGCCCATCTGTGCCACTCAAAGAGCACCATGCCCGCCATTCCACAGTCTACAAGCAACCCTTTGCAAACGCTCAAATTAGGTAACAGAATGACAGATTTCGTGTCACGGTTGAAGGAAGTTGTTATAACTTACAGGTCGCAAGGTGCATAAAAATGTAGAGCTCAGTTCAGTGACGACAGCTCCAGCAATTCTTGGCAGAAGATGAAGGGCTCCAGTAAATCTTTAATTCTCAAGTCTCATGCAATTCCGAGCAACTAAAGCGCAGCGTAACAAGCTAAAACTTTATCTAGCTCTGTAATTAACATCTCTTATGAAATATATCTGATAGCCAAGCTTTATGCTCCAACCTTCTTCAGATTTATTGCTTTATTTCTAAAGAGCATGGGCAGGATTTCTGGAAGGAAAGGCAACCTACTGACCAGTTCACCAAACTCTTCATCACTCTAGTACAGACTTCTAGAACCTGTGCCATGGTGAAGCTTTTCTAGTGGCCTAACACCTCAATTTAACTTACTTCCTGTCCTCTTCCAGTGTACATGAGGAAGGGTGTGTATGTGTTTGGTTTGGGGATGTTCCCCATCATGGTACAGTATGTCTCTCTTGATGAGTATAAACACTCTGTTGAAATATCTCTTAATTTTGCACTGATTAGTGACATTTTTGTAAAACAGTAGCCGCAGGGGAGGCCAGTGACCCTGTAACAAGAAGATCAGTCATATTTGTCTCCCGAGTAAGTCATTAATATTCATGTAAAATAAGCTAATCACAAACTAAATGTGAAAGGTGATTGGCATTTGATGGTTAAAATAATAATAATAATAATAACAGTTAAATCCCGGCTCAGTGCCGTAGATGTTGTCTTGTTTTAACAGGAATGTTATTTGACTAATAATTTCTAATAATAAGGTGCTAACAATGATCCTGCTTTATAAATAGCTAAATGGTGATTTATCCCCCCCATCCCCTTGCTTAAGAAAGCATAGACTAAATGGTCCCAGACACAGACTGGTGTCACACTGACTCTTCGTTGATTTTAGGCACCTTTAACTTCCAATTTTATGAAATGCTGACCCATATATGGAGGATGAGTGTGTGGATCTGCGAGCGAGCTTTGAGCTGCTTAGGATAAAGCGGTTACTGGAGATGAATCTTATGTACATTTGTACAATTCCAGGTCTAACCCACCCACACTTCCAGGTCACACCCACACACACGCACTTTGTTCAATTCTTGATTCCAGTGCAGATGCAGCGGTCACCCTACAGTCCGCATTACAGCACACAGCGAGCTCGCACACTCTCAGATTGAAGCACAAGAACGTGGGAAACGAAGATAAAACCCACACTGACAAAAGCTGACGGATTTCGAAGGTGCTAGTAGATGCTTTATCGTGATCCGGGAGCAGTTTATTGCACGGCCGAGATTTGGCCCTAGCTAAGCAAACCTGTGTGCAGGGGGGACATACAAGGACAACTGAGGACAACAGAATGCAACAAAAACTGAGCACTGCACCGAGCATTTTATTTATTTATTTATTTATTTATTTATTTATTCAGCTGTAGGCTGTGGAGCGCTCGAGTTGTGAGGTTCCTCTAAACCTGCTCGGCTTATCAGAGCACTATCACTGCCTCTGCTATTTTTAGTCATCACCACTAATTAATGATAAACAATCTTGATTGGATTAGCATACGCCAGGGTATCAGGGCTCCACTTGAGGCAGTGACAGGCTTCATATTAACAAAATGTACACACACACACACACACACACACATACACACACAGAGTTCTACATAATCACTCAACCTGCCAAGACAGCCACAGGGTTAGTTTATGAATAAGAGCACATTTTCTCCTAAATGAATTTACAATCAAGAAAACTGGGATATCTCTTATTTCCTACAAGCATCATGCCATGCCAGGTTTTCATTGCTTGCGGTACAGCATGTATAGCGGAAGAAATAACTAGTGTATTACCCACTACTCTATGTCGTATAAGTGCTGATATATATATATATATATATATATATATATATATATATATATATATATATATATATATAGTGGCAGGATGCAATCTATTTTGAAGCGTATGGAAATTCAGCCGGTTACGCTTTAGCACTTTCATGGAATGATAACCAAGTTATCAAAAATAACACTGCACCCAAGCAAGCAAGCGAGTGTGGGGAAAGGATTGCAAAGGCAAAGGAGTACGCAAGGAATAAAAGACGAGCGAATGTGCTGCTGCAGGAAAATAATCAATGACGGAGCCGAGTCAGATATCAGAGTTACTGTTAACATGCCGAAGTGGATTATTTTCAATAACAGCATTTTAATAATGAATGTTTTTATTCCATAGCAATTTATCATGATTATTATTATTATTATTATTATTATTATATTTTTTATGAATTGAAAAATAAAAATTATTTAAAAAAAAATTATAATAAATTATTTCAATTATACTCTATTTAAATAGATTAATTTATTCATTTATAAATGATTAAAATTAAATGTAAAAAATGTAAAGCAAAAATTTTTAAATGTGAAAATAAATCATATTTTTTATTCATTTATTATGTTTAAGGTCCGCTAAACATAGGTCAAGGTACATATGTATATGAATAACAGTTATTCCATCACCATGCTTTCTTCCTCTCTTCTCTCTCTCTCTTCTCTCTCTCTCTCTCTCTCTCTCTCTCACACACACACACACTCTCTCTCTATCTCTCTTTCTTTCTTACTCTCATAAAGCTAATAAGATAAAAACAAAAAAAAAACCATTGAAGCTTGATATATTTCCAAGAAACCGTAAAAGCCGTCCATCCTGAAGACTTACCTCCAATACAGAAATCTTCTTAGAGACAGTTTCAACACAAATATCTACATAATCTGTAAAGCTTTCAGCTGAAGCTGTGGTCAAAGCTCCTGTCGAAGAAAATGAAGCATCTTCTGACCAGTCAGAATCCAGTATTGAAAAGGGGTGTGGTCTTATAGTATAGTCAGTATAGTAACAGAACCTCAGTAAATATTTACATCATCTCCAGTTCTCTTATTAAAAGTGTCTAATGTGCAAATCCAAAATTCTTCCAGAAAGTTCTAAATCCCTCATAATCATGACTCCCACCGGTCGTATCAGTGCTACGGTCAAGACGTTATTAAACCACAGAGCTCTCATTGTCACTCCACTTATTATAAACTGTACAGCCATTTTGTAAACATAAATCACAATTTGGTTAGCCGCTATATGGATGGTTAAAAGGTTTAAAGTCTATAATTCCCATCTGGGATGTTTGTAAGTGCACCAGCAGTGTATAATAAAGTATTTGGTTTGCATGACCTTAAAAAAAAGACAGCTAGTAAACTACTTGTGGGGTGAAAATAATAGCTTCAATTATGCACTGGAAATTTGCAGGCTACTCTGTTGTTTAAGGAACTTTAATGGCATGGAAAAGTTAATGGATTTAATGGAAATGTGTTTTAATCCTTCAAGGGTCGATGGGCAAATCACACAGCATGGAACAACAACAAACCTAATGTTTATATTACACATCAGTGGATAATTTCAAATACGCCTCGGCCCACCACTGCCGCTGGATGTCTTTTGGTTAGATTTCGCTTAAAAAAGCTAAAATGCTATCTGTCTCGTTATCGAAGCTGGAATCAATCAATGAGTCGATCAATCGTGCAAACCAATCAATCTGTTTTTATCGAATGAAACGCATTAAGAGCCACACACACACATGCACACGCACGGCCACGCACGGCCATGGAGGCTCGACATAATGCGATAAGGTACAAGGGCTGGACATAATGGGATTACATTAGCAGATCGCAGTGACAACAACAGAGAGGGACAGAGAGAGAGAGAGAGAGAGAGAGAGATGAACTAAAAGAGAGATAGGGAGAGATGAAGTAAGAGAGAGAGAGAGAGAGAGAGAGATGAACTAAGAGAGAGAGAGAGAAGGAGAGACATGAACTAAAAGAGGGAGAGAGAGAGATGAACTAAAAGAGAGAGAGAGATGAACTAAAAGTGAGAGAGGGAGAGAGAGAGATGAACTAAAAGAGAGATAGGGAGAGATGAAGTAAGAGAGAGAGAGAGAGAGAGAGAGAGAGAGAGATGAACTAAGAGAGAGAGAGAGAAGGAGAGACATGAACTAAAAGAGGGAGAGAGAGAGAGATGAACTAAAAGAGAGAGAGAGATGAACTAAAAGTGAGAGAGGGAGAGAGAGAGATGAACTAAAAGAGAGAGAGGGAGAGAGATAGATGAACTTAGAGAGAGAGATGAACTAAAAGAGAGAGAGGGAGAGAGATAGATTGAGAGAGAGAGATGAACTTAGAGAGAGAGAGAGAGATGAACTAAAAGAGAGAGAGGGAGAGAGAGATGAACTAGAAGAGAGATTGAGAGAGAGAGAGAGAGATGAACTAAAAGTGAGAGAGGGAGAGAGAGATGAACTAAAAGAGAGAGAGGGAGAGAGAGATGAACTAAAAGAGAGAGAGGGAGAGAGATAGATTGAGAGAGAGAGATGAACTTAGAGAGAGGGAGAGAGAGATGAACTAAAAGAAAGAGATTGAGAGAGAGAGATGAACTAAAAGAGAGAGGGAGAGGGAGAGATGAACTAAAAGAGGGAGAGGGAGAGAGAGAGATGAACTAAAAGAGAGAGAGAGAGAGAAATGAATTAAAAAGAGAGCGAGGGAGAGAGAGGAAAAGGAAATTAAACTAAGGACAGTGCCTGTAGCCATATAGACTGGATCAGATGCAGGTGAGGTATACAGAAGTGAGAGGTAGGACTTGTACACGTGCACACACACACACACACACACACACACACAGAGTCATGGGGGGGGTCTGTGATTTATGTGAAATGATCATTGAGTCAGGGTTTTACTCTGGAGAGTTACACACACACACACACACACACACAAAGAGGAAAAAGAACACAGTGTGATGTACCCTAGGTCTAATGTCACAGTAAAAGTGAAATAGCAAATCTTGCACATTGGGGAATTATAAAAATATAGCTTGTTATCTCAAACAGCTTGCAGTAGCACCTTTTAATATTTCTTTCCACCTGTTTTTTTATTGTTATTTTAAATGAGTAGATGCACAAGGAACAGAACTGAATTATGAACTGGACTGTTATTAGGTGAACTTATTAGTATTTCTTATAAAAAGAAGTGAACTGTGGTCACGGCACCAAAAACGAACTTATTACACATTTACTGTCATGCTGATTAGTGATTGGATGTTGGGAACAATGCCTATCAGTGATTGGACGTTGGGGATAATGCTGAGGAGTGATTGGACGTTGGGGACAATGCTGATTAGAGATTGGGCGTTGGGGATAATGCCGAGCAGTGATTGAACATCGGGAATAATGCTGAGCAGTTATTGGACGCTATGGATAATGCTGATCAATGATTGGACGTTGGGGATAATGCTGAGCAGTGATTGGATGTTGAGGATAATGCTGAGCAGTGATTGGATGTTGAGGATAATGCTGAGCAGTGATTGGACGTTGGGGATAATGCTGAGCAGTGATTGGATGTTGGGGATAATGCTGAGCAGTGATTGGATGTTGAGGATAATGCTGAGCAGTGATTGGATGTTGGGGATAATGCTGAGCAGTGATTGGATGTTGGGGATAATGCTGAGCAGTGATTGGATGTTGAGGATAATGCTGAGCAGTGATTGGATGTTGAGGATAATGCTGAGCAGTGATTGGATGTTGGGGATAATGCTGAGCAGTGATTGGATGTTGGGGATAATGCTGAGCAGTGATTGGATGTTGGGGATAATGCTGAGCAGTGATTGGATGTTGGGGATAATGCTGAGCAGTGATTGGATGTTGGGGATAATGCTGAGCAGTGATTGGATGTTGGGGATAATGCTGAGCAGTGATTGGACGTTAGGGATAATGCTGAGCAGTGATTGGATGTTGGGGATAATGCTGAGCAGTGATTGGATGTTGGGGATAATGCAGGGCAGTGATTGGATGTTTGGGATAATGCTGAGCAGTGATTGGACGTTAGGGATAATGCTGATCAGTGATTGGACTTTGGGGATAATGCTGATCAGTGATTGGATGTTAAGGATAATGCTGATCAGTGATTGGATATTAAGGATAATGCTGATCAGTGATTGGACATTGCGAATACTGCTGATCAGTGATTAGACATTAGAGATAATGCTGAGGAGTGATCGGATGTTGGTAATAATGCTGATCAGTGATTGGACGTTGGGGATAATGCTGAGCAGTGACTGGGTGTTACGGATAATGTCGATCAGTGATTGGACATGGAGATAATGCCGAACATCAGCACAAGTGCAGCCGAGTCTCTGCCATATTCTTAAATGTTTTCTAATATTTACAGTTATAATTGAACTAAAATACTTTTGATTGGAATTGGGTATTACGTGTTTATACCACAGTGGTTGAATGCTTGAATCTGAAGTTTATTATTTTGTATAACATGAATGGGTAGCTCCAGGTATAACATAAACATTATGCAATCATTCATAATGCTGAGTAACAGCCCATATACAGGGATTCAGGGAGCAGACACCACCTATCATCTACAACTAATAAAAACAGGCCTAAAACCAAGCTGATGTTTAACAGAATAATTCTTGTGAATGTGGTGACAAGTTTTTTTGTTCGGAGACCATTTATGGAAGATGTCTGGGTTGTAAAGCGTCGTTGGTCTGGGACATGCTTTCTGTTTCCTCCATTTTCTCTGTAAAATGACAGGCTGTGCATTGTGCATGTGTGTATGTATATATATATATATATATATATATATATATATATATATATGTATATATATATATATATATATATATATATATATATGTGTGTGTGTGTGTGTGTGTGTGTGTGTGTGTGTGTGTGAGAAAGAGAGGCTGGTGAGGGAATTGTTTACCGCAGCTATAACATAAGTGAGAACAGGAACTAACTTGTTTCTCAGATGTTCCACAACATTACACCAAACTACAAACCAAATGCAAATGTATGACACGTCATTCATAAAAAAATTAAACATTGTAATCGTTGGAAAATAATCACTAAGCACTGTAAGCTGAATAACACACTCCAGACTGCGCTGCTGCTACTATACAAAAATAATGCACGCCGCAACGGGGGCACAACGGCAGCCAAGGCAGAAGCCGTTACCCCCAAAAAGCATTATTTTTGAAGCACAAAACAGTCTGGAATGTTATTTGTGTTATTTTATACCACAACCATTTTCCAATGATTACAATGTTTATTAATAAACAACTTAATAGCTCATAGGTTACATTCCTTGCAGAAATCGAATATTTTTTTAGATAGTCGATTCTGACAGCGTAGCGATATAAGCAAGTTGCCGTGCGTCACATCCTTCAACTTTAAGACTAGTCAGTCTTCGAACTTTAAATTACTTTGGAATATCTTCAGACTTCTCGAGTTCCCTGGAGCTCAGTACAGATTGTACACATGCTTATTTTTAGCTTAAGACAGATGACTGGGTTTTACAGCTAAATAACAACAAAATCTAAAAATAATATCGCACCTATTAGCTGTAAACAAAGGAAGATATTCACAAAGAGATGAACACTTTCAGAATAATAGCTGGAAGTGTTGAGACGAGGCTCTGAAAGAAACCCACTGCGCGGTCTATAGGAAGCACGATGGGTGTTAGACAATTTTTTAAAGCTCTTGATTACTGGGAATAAATAAAAAGAAAACTGAGGTCAGGTAATAAATACATGAATGAAATTGGAATGGGAAAGTACTTGCTGTTAGTTAATGTCTCCCCCTCTATAGGCAATGCAAACAAGATAATAACAGTAATAACAACGTAGATGGCAAACTGCCTCCACTGGCGTAAGATACGCGTGATAGGAATAGCAACATCGGCGAGTGCAAATACAGCTACTGTTCCTATTTTCCTGTATAAATAATCTGTTTAGCATAAATAAACAACCCCTTTTAATTGTGGCTTTCGCTTAGGACACTAATCAGCACCATTTTAGTTTTTAGAAACAAAGCAGGAGTCATATTGTTAATGCTAACGCTAGGGTTAATGGTAAAATGAATGGCTTATAGGTGTTGTTTGTGCTATAGATGGTAAAGGAATTAATGTCATTGGGAAATATGCATTGGGAAAATGATATATAATGAGGTAATGGTACATAGCGCAAGTATTCACTACTCAAAACTAGCAGCTAAGTCAAAAGTTTGATTATCAAAGCCAAACAAGGCATAATAATCAAAAGATGATAATGTCAACAAGATTCCGCTCAAGCCATACTTGTTATTTATTCCACACTGACGTTTTGATCATTTCTTTAGCTCATATTCCAAGGCATATGGCAATGATGACAAATTCAATATTCAGAGTAGTTTCTTTTTCCATCAGGTTGCTTTAACAACTTCCCACAAACTGCATCCATTTCATGTGAAATTCAATTTTGTTAAGTGTAAAAGACAAAGGGTTTTTTTTGTTTTTTTGTTTTAAATCAGGGTTCATAAGTCAAAGGCTGCCATATGGTGATGGACACAAGCCAGTTGCTCCCGCTGTTTGGGGATAAAAAGAGCAAATTGGATCCGATCTATCCAGATGTTGTTTAGATGCTGGGGGGAAAGTTATGGGCACATTGTGCAGACGTTGCACAAGATGGTTAGGGAATGATATTGGAGACTTTGGAGGGAGGGGGGTGTGAATGATGCAGGAGGAACTGGGGGAATGTGCTGTAGAGGTTGTGAGGGACATTGTTGGTGACATTGAAGTGGAAGTTTTTTGGGATATTTGGGTGAGGTGTGATGAAGAAATGTTGCCAGGATGTTGGGCGGGAGGATATTACAAAAGGGAATGGGAAAGGGCTTGATAGATTGGCATGATGTTGTGTAGGACACTGGGAGAATTGTGGGTGGCAGAATTGTTTGGGACTTCGAAGGGATGTTGATGAGAAGATCTGGGAACGGTGTCAGGAACATTTCTGGAAAAGTCGGTGGAGTCTTGCTGGGGACTTGGGATTATTATAGATGTTGGTGAATATTATGGTAAATGTAGAATGGACTAAGACGGAATGAAGGGAAGTAATGCTAGGGACAGTGGAAGTGTTTTGAGTAAATTGACCATGGCTGTTCCAGGAATGTTACTGGGGACCTTTGGAGATATTAAAGGAAGGTTTGGGAATGTTGTTGGGGTAATTCTTTGTAGTATTTATGGTAGTAGAATGTTGTAGGATAGTATGCTAGGGTGCTGTTATTGGGAACTAATCATTCCTGTTGCAGGAATGCTGCTGGGGACCTTTGGAGATATGAAATGGACGTTTGAGAATGTTGTTGGGGTATTTTTTTAAGGTATTTACGGTAGTAGAATGTTGTAGGATAGTATGATATGGTGCTGTTATTGGGGACAAAGAATTTTCATTCCAATTTTCATCCCATTCCAATTCAGGGACATTGTGAGATGGGCTTTCTTTTGTGAACCTTTAGGGAATGTTTTTTTTTGAGATATCTGGGTTAGAATTGAGGGCTGTTGGGGGTATAGTGGTAATTTTGTGGGAGGAACATGCATGTGCATTGGGCCAATGTTGTTGGAGATGCTTGGAAAAGGCTTGGAAAAGGGTTGCAAGACAACCCATGCGGTGAATACAGAGTGGATGCAGAGATGCAAGAAAGGTAAGCCTGTGCACTAAAGCAAGACGTGGAGCATTTCTAGGTTTATACAGGGCTGAACAGTGGCTCAAGTGGTTCAAAGCCTGTGGGATGTGTCAACATGCATGCACATTAAAATCATTAGACTCTATTTATTATTCACTCCAACACACGCTCACACACCCACACACACAGGGTCAGCACTATCCCCTATTCATCTCCTGTGCCTGTGAACAGAACTGACTTTAAGAGGCTGATCTGAGAGGATCACACACACACACACACACACACACACACTGAGGGAGAACAGAAAGTAATATTACTCCAAGCATCAAAATTAATTTGAATGGTCTGGCTAGTGGATTATTTTTGTCAGTGTTTTCAGAGTTCAGAGTAGGAGCGAACCTGGAACTGTTCCACACTTTTCCTTTCCACCATGATTGAGCGAAACCAATTTTGGTTCCAGCAGAAAATGCTGCAAATCAGGAACCAAGGACCGCCGATGCCAGCGGCTTCGGAGTCTCATCATTTTGTCACCATGGCAACATTTCTAGCAATTATTTTCATAACCAACATTAAATTAGACACGGGCATTGCAGGGGAGGTTGAAGATTATTATCAGTATAACAAAATAACCTAGATTGAATATTGTCACTTTTAATAAGCGGCCAAGTAGAATTCGACCGTTTTAAGCAGATTGTTATTGCTACTTCTAGGGTTAATGGTAAAAAGAAAAGAATTGCTTGTAAATGTTGTCTGTCCTATTGGCGGTTAAAGATTTGGACTATGGAAATTGGGAAACTGATGTATAATGATGCAACGGTACAGTTTTGATACTAGTGGACTTTAAAAGAGCCACTAATTCACGCATTGCACTACAGTGAAAAAAGGAACATGTTCAGTCGGATTTAAGAAAAAATGATTACGTATAGCTCATGTAAAAATACTAAAATATTTCTCAACAAAATGTGGTTTCGTTGCTTATATTAAACTTCATTTTAAACACGTCTTCTTCATCTTTTTTTGGGAGTTGGGGTCAGAGCGCAGGGTCTAAATAAATAAATAAATAAATAATGTTGATAATGTCCTTTCTACAACAGTTTCTAGTCAAGTTATAGTCAAAGATCATTTCCACAACTTACTGTTCCTTCGCTTCATAATTTCTTTTTATTAATTAATTAATTTATTACAAAAGAAATGAGTCCAAAGATGTCTGGCATATTTTCTACATACTTCTGTTAGGTAGCTAGCAGGGAAAAAACGTGAAAAGACTGCGGAGCGAACATACTTGGTTTCTCTATTGCCGTCTCCAGCTGCTTTAAATAGCTACTCTGATTAGAATAGCATTGCATTGCATTGCAAGCACGTCAGCTTTCAAATGAGCTTTACTATCCTCACATTTAGCTGCTCCTGTCATGCTGACAGCACGGTGGTAGATGCAGGCTAATTAACCAGAGACCTACCTTTCACAGCAATCGGTCTCGAAGTTTAGGGCGACTGTGGAGGATTAGCGCTATCTCACCGCATTTCATTCTACACTTTTACGTTCTTTTAGTGAGCTTTCAACGAACCCAGGCAACTGCTCAGGTTTAGCGACGTGGCTGAATATGAATACGTTATTCGAGGTGCCGATTTCGTTGGCTTTTGTCTTGAAAGCTTGTCAGGAAGGTTCGCGGGGCAGTTTGTATAGACTTAAGGTATGCATCCGGACTGTGATCTCACAGGAATAT
>NC_080737.1:14837023-14912023 GCF_019097595.1 Hemibagrus wyckioides | reverse complement strand
TATTATTTACATTTACAGCATGTGTAGGGAGGAGTGTGTGTGGGGGGGGTTGTAGGAGAGGGGAGGATGTTGAAGCATACCACACAATCGCTCACACTTTTAATTACACACAGCATGGTAGATGCTCGTCAAGCGTGATAGGATCCGTTAATTTATTTCCGTGTGCAGAAATTCTTGCGCTAGTTCAATAAATACACGTACAAACTCCCAGCTTATTATAGACGGCCATTAGCGCTTAAACATAATCACGAGATTCGTTCATTCAACGAGGATTTTGCTAGAAAGGTTTGGATTTCGAAAGCAGCCGCAGTGTGCGGTAGCAGCATCCATCATGACCACACGCAGTGGAATAAAGTGCTTTAACGTAGCCATGCCACGCATTTCAAGTGGCAGAAATCGATATTTGATGTTTCATGCTGCCGTGTGATTGACTGGCGTCCCATCCGGGGTGTATTCCTGCTTTACCCGAGTTCCAGGGGTAGGCGTCGTAGATTGGTTATGACCCTGATAAGGATAAAGTGCTTCCTGAAAATGAACGAATTTGAATGCTGATGCGTGTCGGCACTTTGAAAACTTCCCCAGTCTGTTTACAACCGGCCGCTGGAGCACTTAACAAGTTACTTGATCTCCATCAGTCCATCTGTAAAAAATGCACTCAGTGAACGGCAATCAGACAATCGGCCAATCACGTGGCAGCAGCGTAATGAATAGAATCCTGCATGTACATGATGAAAGCTTCAGTTAATGTTTACATCATGCGTCAGAAAATCATGGTGGCATGGATGGGCTGCTTTGAGTATTTCTGGGATGAGTTTCCGGATTTTTACAGCTACGGTGGTTCTTGCCTGGTCTTAAGATAAGATAAGATAACGTACAAGGTCGTTATTGTGGAATTTTGATACTGTCAGCGTTCATTTAGTCAGCTCTGCTCCCTACTGTTAGGGGGAGGAGTTATAAAGCTTCATGGCCACTGGTTCTGTGGTTGTCTTCGGTGGTCTACAGCTGAACGTGCTCCAGTATCACATGACGCTTTAACAGGGATAAGTTTCCTCATCCTTCTCCTCTCAGACACCTCAACCAGAGACTCCAGCGCCACTCCTGCTTCTGCTGTTTCCTGTATTCTCAGATGCTTTTCTGCTCACCATGGCTGTGAAGAGTGCGTATTTGAGTCACCATAGACGTCTCAAGTCGAGCTATTCCGGCTAATCTCTAACCCTCATTAAACCTGTTTCACACATCTACTGGATATTAGCAATTAAGGTAGCGATTTCCTTCATGCACATGCTGCTCTCACTCATTTTCTGTGGCTAAATCTCAAAAGAGCCCAGTTTTTACAATGCAATTACATTATATACTATATAGTAGACACAAACTGTATATAGGAATCTGGATGCCATGAAATGAAACGCAGTGAAGCGGCAGATGACGGACACAGAGCTTACATTTGCATGCCAATTAGCAGCCAGGAGAATGTTATGTTCAGAATCTTTATGTTGTTCATGTAGCTTTACACCTTACTGAAAATCAGTAGTTTAATTCATTGAAACGTGTTCTCAGAGCAAGGCGTAATATAATTCGGGTTAGTTAGTGAATCAACCGTGTCACTGTTTCGCAGTATGTTATCCAGATTGTATCTAAAATTGATATATTATATCGTCCTAAACAGTAATTAGACAAACAAAATGCCTTGTGTGAGGCAGCTGGTAACAGTACATCAGTCACTAGCTAGATTACATAGAGCTGTGCAACACATGTATTGCATTTGTATTACAAAGCACATCAGTTATTCTTTATAGTTTTATTAGTAGCTTTAGCCAAACCCTAACCAGTCATCCTGTCATCTAGCATGCCTGAGAGGAATCTGTAACTGAATGATCTTGAAATCATTTAAAAGAGAATTTGATTATTGGGAATGTAATCGTATAACATGGTGTAGTTTAATATACTATAAGCCCAAAGGTTTGGGGATACCTGACCAACCCATCTATAGAAGAAGCATTTATTTGTCACATTTAGATTACAACACTGGAAATATTTTCTTCCCCGTTTAGGAGAGGGGGTCCGGCTACGAGAAATCAGGGTTCCTGGAGCAGAAAGAATGAAAGATTTTGCTCAAGACCTTTTAATTACTTAAACATCTTCATCCATGTTACTCTTTTTTGTGTAAGTGATGTTTCAAATAGTAATATGACTATAAAAATCCTGTCTCCAGTAAACACAAATTCCTATCTGTATTTAGTATCCTTTTCAGCCGCATTTGGTGCTCAAATACACTATGTTGCCAAATGTTTTGGGACACCCCTCCAAATCATTGAATTCAGGTGTCTGTTTTTCAGGGGTTGGGCTTAGTTCCAGTGAAAGGAACTCTTAATGCTTCAGCTTCATACCAAGACATTTTTTACAATTTCAAGCTTTGTGGGAACAGTTTGGGGACGACCTGTTCCAACATGACTGCGCACCAGTGCACAAAGCAAGGTCCATAAAGACATGGATGAGCGAGTTTGGTGTGGAGGAACTTCACAGAGTCCTGACCTCAACCTGATAGAACACCTTTGGGATGAACACCTTTTTCTCATCCAACATGACCTCACAATGCACTTCTAGAGGAATGGTCCAAAATTTCCATAACACACTCCTAAAGCCTTCCTAGAACAGTTGAAGCTGTTATAGCTGCAAAGGGCGGGTCAACTCCATAATACATTCATGTGCATGTAAAGGCAGACATCCCAAAACTTTTGACAACATAGTGTATGCAGATAAAAGTTGTCACTCTCCACGAAATAAAAATGCACTTTCAGCAAAAGTAACACAGGATGTATTAAATCTCATGTAGACGATATATACTTTGTGTACTGCCGTCCCGTATCAGAAGAAAAAAAACAGAAGAAGCCAACAACAGTGCACTTCCACAAGCAACAATGATGGCGATTTATTATGCCCGGAAGAGGCAAACTGCAAGCGCCAGCACTAGTGTGAATGCAGGTTAACTGTGTGACAGAATGTGAAGAAAGGCATAAAATATGAAGGAGTGTGCTGTAATAGCAAGGAGTGTAATAAATGAGTGAAGACTTTCCAGTGGAAGAAAAAAAACACTCAGTGTGTTTACATGCAACCAAATAATCGGTTTGTCTTCGGATTGACGGCTCAATCAGAGCGAAATCCTAATGTAAACACCTCGATTGATCAGATTAATCATGATCTGAATTCAATTTTGATCCGATTTTAAGGGGTGGTGTAGTGAAAAAATGTAAACGCTTGAATCTGAATCTGATTCAGAAATGTCTTGTGCAGTGCACTGGTGTGACAGATGCTCTGCATTTGCACAGATGTTTTGTTCAGAAGCTATGGAATGAACAGGTAAACATATATATTATATATATATATATATATATATATTTGAATTTCATTTGAATACTCGATCCCAATGTTTAGGGTAAATGTAAACAGTACATTTGGAATCTGCATTCAGACTGACAAAACTGGGCGAACATACCTACTGACACTGGAGACTCCTTCCATAAATTTACCTAAGCATGTCCCTTGAGATGAATCTGCTTAGCTTATGTCGACCTTCTTACATACAGGATACAGTGGATCCTCGACATAAGAATTTAATACTTTCTGGAGGCGAGTTCTTAAGGTGAAAAGTTGTATTGCGAAGCGAATTTTCCCATAAGATATAATGTAAATGCAGATAATCCGTTCCAGCCTCCAAAAAATATTACTAATATGAAGCGTATGTAAACTGTATGGCTGCTTACAAAGAACTGACCCAAGCCAAGCATTCTATGTCAAGGGTCGTCACAGGAAGTCATACCACCAAGCTTGGGCTAAACGTAGAACAGATCACCTACGCAACCAATCTATCAACTAAATCAATATCACGTAGCTTTTGAACGCATGCCGAAGGCTTCGCTTGGCCTTCCATTGACGCAAAAAAGTTTCCCGGACGTACGCGCAACTTAGCCGGCGTTCAGTTCGGTTTGGATCATTCGTATGCCTAAAATGCTTCCTATGGCGATGCAAATTTCTTGAAAAATTTCAATTCTTAAGGTGAAAATTCATAAGGGAGAGCGTTCGTATGCCGAGGTTCCACTCTAGCATTTAGATGAGCTCGTTAATATAAACCTCATCAACTTCAAGAATACAGCAGCGCCTTGGATGCTGTCCATGCTTAAATGTCACATCAATCAATTAAATTTCTCTAAAAATGGAAGTAAAAATGAATCCGAATCAGACTTTTAGACTCATTAGTAACATTCGGGAGATAAAACCTAGCAGACTATGCGATAAAACAAACAAAGTCTGTAGAAATAGCGCTTTATAGTGATGGATGCTTTAATGCATATGCATAACATTTCTGAATAGGCCTAATAAAAATCTAAATTTGCAGTTCAAAAGAAAATAGCCGTACTTCCAAGAATCGGTTATTTTTCTCGTCTCTAATCGACATTAACCTCCAGTGAAAATGTATGCATGGCAGGAGGAAGACCAGCTGTACGGTCGTATTTTTATATACGTATCATAGTCATGATTTATACATCCGCATTTGATGCATTATTTAGTCCTATTTCCTCAAAACTCTCCAATCAAACGCATTCCATCCTTCAATGATGCACTCGGCTCTCGTCACTTCATCCTCCATCATATTCTTTGTTCTTGCGCTCCCTCGACTGATACCGTGCCATTATGAAAAGGCAGCACCTCATCTCGTCCTCCTCCTTTTCATTCTCTCCCCACGCCGTCCTTGAACCGGCTTTTCTACTCTTCTCCTCTCTGCTGAATACGGCACGTCAATGCTCATCTCTTCCTGCATTTCTTAACAGCTGTGGATAGAGAGAGAGAGAGAGAGAGAGAGAGAGAAGAAAAGTGGTGGGGGGTAGGAATATAGGGATGGAGAAAAAATGAGAAAGAGAGGGGGAGAGGGATGGAGGATGGAAGGGAGAGATAGACAGAGAGAGAGAGAGAGAGAGAGATAATGAAAAGAAGAGGGGGTGAAAGAAAGAGTGAGAAGATTAGAACAATAATGAGGGAGACAGGGAGAAAGAAGAGGAAGAGAGAGAGAGAGAGAGAGAGAGAGAGAGAAACAAGGAATGGGAGAGAAAAAAGGACAGAGATAGAAAAAGTATAGGGAGTGAGAGACAGATAGAAACAAGGTGGGAGAGAATAAGCGGTAGAGAGAGACAGAGAATAACAGGGAGACAGATAGACAGAGAAAGGAGGAAGAGAGAAGGGCAGATAGAGACAGAATGAGACATAGCTGGAGGAAAGAGAGCAATAGAGAGGAAGGCAGAGAGACAAGGAGTAAGAGAGAAAAAAAGGAAAGAGAAAAGTACAGAGAGTAAGAGACAGATAGAGACAAGGAGGGTGAGAATAGAAGGTAAAGAGAGACAGAATGACAGAGAGAAAAAAGGAAGAGAGAAAGACAGAGGGAGAGAGACAGAATGAGACATAGCTAGAGGAAAGAGAGAGAGAGAATGAGGGAGAGAGATGGAGAAAGAAGTGACAAGGAGTAGGAGAGAAAAGCGGAAAGGAATAGAGAAAAAAAGGAGGAGTGAAAGAGAAAGAGTAGATGAGAACAAGAATGAGGGAGACAGACAGGTAGTAATAGAGAGAAGAGGGAAAAGAGAAAGTGAGGGAGGGAGAGGAAGAAATAACAAGAAGGAAGGAGGAAGATAGACAGAGAGAGACAGAGGAGGAAAGAGAGGAGAGTGATAAGGAGTGGGAGAAAAAAAGGAAAGTGAGAGAAACGTATAGAGAGTGAGAGACAGATAGAGACAAGGAGCGAATAAACGATAGAGAGAGACAGAGAATGACGGGGAGAGAGAGATAGACAGAGAGAAAGAAATAAGAGAGAAAGACAGTCGAGGGAGAGAGAGATAATGTGACAGCTGGAGGAAAGAGAGAGAGAGAGAGAGAGAGAGAGGGAGGAAACAACAGCAAGTGTATAAATGTATGAATGGTGCAAAAAAAATGGCACCATCTTAAAGGGCAGAGCCAAAAAGACTTGGGCTGGAGCGAGGGATTTATCCAGCAGGGAGGAGAGAAAGGGTCACAGTCAATGATTCAGAATCAGATTAAGAAGAAAGGGGGAGGTGGAGAGAGGGAGGGAGAGGGGGATTGAAAGAAGAGAATGAACAGTGGTAAATCGAGCATCGAGCTCTGCATATGGGTGACTCTTAATTATCCGAGTTAAAAGCTTTATTAGGATCGCTCAGTCGCCGAGAGAACTGAGAGCAAGCAAGCATTCGGTCCATATTTCTCCTTCTCTCTTTACCCTTTTCTCCTCATCTCTCTCTCTCTCTCTCTCTCTCTCTCTCACTCTCTCTCACTTACACTCAGAGGAAACAAGGTGGAGGTGCGCCTGGTTAAGTCAGCCTTACTACTTCATGTCATGTTATAACTCTCGCTCTCTCTCTCTCTCTCTCTCTCTCTCTCTCTCTCTCTCTCTCTCACTGACTGGCTATTATACTGGCTCTGTTAGGAGTCTGGTCACATCATACTGTGTCTCTGTGAGTGTGCTGCTTTGTGTGTGTGTGTGTGGCAATCATTTGCAGGATACTGAGCTCCTACAGACACTATTAACAATTTAATAGCTAACAACATTGACGAATAAATATTGTCCTTATCTGTACACACAAAAGGACTTATGAGTAAATGTATAGTGTTAGACCAAAAAGGATCCAAATCCAAAACTTGAGGTACTAGGACTGGCTCATATCGACCACAACTAACTCAGGACTGGCTCATATCGACCACAACTAACTCAGGACTGGCTCATATCGACCACAACTAACTCAGGACTGGCTCATATCGACTACAACTAACTCAGGACTGGCTCATATCGACCACAACTAACTCAGGACTGGCTCATATCGACTACAACTAACTCAGGACTGGCTCATATCGACTACAACTAACTCAGGACTGGCTCATATCGACTACAACTAACTCAGGACTGGCTCATATCGACTACAACTAACTCAGGACTGGCTCATATCGACTACAACTAACTCAGGACTGGCTCATATCGACCACAACTAACTCAGGACTGGCTCATATCGACTACAACTAACTCAGGACTGGCTCATATCGACCACAACTAACTCAGGACTGGCTCATATCGACTACAACTAACTCAGGACTGGCTCATATCGACTACAACTAACTCAGGACTGGCTCATATCGACTACAACTAACTCAGGACTGGCTCATATCGACTACAACTAACTCAGGACTGGCTCATATCGACTACAACTAACTCAGGACTGGCTCATATCGACCGCAACAAAATTAGAGACACACACAAACAAAAAAGAAGGAACGAAGGACCGAGACATTTTCATCCGAGAGAAGACACTGAAAATGAAAATCGTTTTAATTTCTAGCTGGAAATGTGATTAAGTAAGAAATAAATCCCTATACTCCAAATGAGTCTTTATTTTTATAACAGCATATGGTGAAGTGTTTTATTCATCAACAAATAACAAGAGAATGAACGATAGAAGGATATTCAGGTCCAATCTTGTGGAATTTCCCTGAAGCAAGTCACTTCCTGGTTTTACTTACCTTATAGCAGCTATAAATACTCAACTTCCTCATCATGGTCTTTTCTTCACTCTTTTGAAGTTAATAAAAGAAAAAAAGCCTGCAGCTTGTCATATCTTTCTGAAGACTTTCCCATGTTGGTTAACAACAGCTGTTGCTATAGAAACAGTAAGGTATTAGAACAAGCGCATTAATGCAAACCTGTGATTTGAATTCCATTCGGATTGTGCTGTCAGAGACGCTGTTATAGAAAAAGAAGGAAGGCTTTTGACTAATCCGGTCAAAGCTAATCATTTATTTGCAGCACCTTCTATACGTGAAATATCGAGGTTCTGGGTCAAGCAGACGCTGCGTAGAAACGTATCAAACTTTCACTCGTATGTGCCGTCTGAGACCAAGCTAACCTTTCACACTAAGATATATATGCTATGTAATGAGACTTCTGGTGGTCCAGAGGCGGGATCTTGTGATCCAGGGTTCGGGAGCTAACTCAGATACTGAAGAGTTAACTCTCAGTGCTGGTCCCAAGCCAAGATAAAATGGGAGGGTTGAGTATCCGGCAAGGAAGGGCATCCGGCATAAAACCTGTGCCAAAATCAAATATGTAGACCAGCATAGTGTGGCAACCCCGAACAGGGAGACCCCAAAGAACAACAACATAATATATTATTTATTATATTCTTAAGTATTATATATACATTTTTAATGATATATATAAAAAAATAAGTCACCACTGCCCAATCTCCAGATTTGAACCCTATTGAAAACCTCTGGAATGTCATCAAGAGGAAGATGGATGATCACAAACCATCAAGCAAAGCTGAGCTGTTTGCTTTTTTGCATAAAGAGTGGTATAAAGTTCCCCAACAGCAATGTGAAAGACTGGTGGAGAACATGGAGCCAAAACGCATGCAAATCAGGGTTATACCACCAAATACTGATCTCTTAATGTTATTTAGCCAAAGCATTAACACAATTATTTGCATTTTGTTTTATTTGAGTTATTAAAGCTCTGCAAATACTGCATGATCTCTGGTTATTTTGATGTGTTGTACATGAACCTGTAAGAAAAAAAGATAATATAGATAAGAAAGATATATACATAAGAAATTGCAGTTATTTTGCAGTGGTATAATATAATATAATATAATATAATATAATATAATATAATATAATATAATATAATATAATATAATATAATATAATATAATAAAAAACAATAAAAAAAATAATATTAATAATAATAATAATAATAATAATAATAATAATATTTTTAGACCCGAAAGAAAAACAACATACGTGCTATATAATATATTATTTATTATATCCTTAATCCTTAGCATATATATTATTATATTCTCAAGTATTATATGTACATGTTTAATTATATATTATAAGCCTAAAGGATTCACAATTCACATAAAAAAAAAATAAATAAAAATACCCACATCCTCGTACCGTGTCCCTTCTCATGTGACTTTTGACTGGGTTTGAATGTATGAGAAGAGGAGAGCCTAGAACTGTAAGTCTGGTCATATCTCATAAGAAAAAAAAAGCTCACTTTACACGTTATGTAAGATACACACAATTCATTTTTTCTTTCATATTCTAATAGTGTAGCAGTAAAGGCTAGCTTTTTAAAAACACCCTGCTGCTGAATGTCTCACACAGAGCGTTCGAGGGAAAGTTTATTATGTTGCTGTATAGCATTAAGTACCTGAGTCATCAGCTAACAGTCTTCACGGAAGTAGTTCAGTGGAGGTTGTTAGGTAGGTACATTATCTCCTGCTATGATGCTAATGTTAACTAAGAGGACGGACAATAGCGGAGCTTCAAGGTCTGATTTATCTTTCGACGGATGTAAAGAGACATTCCAGATTGTTATCTATCACATTGTTAACTAGCTAGGCGGCATCCTAAATAATACTTCAAGGAAGCACAGTGGTATGCAGTCTGAGGCACTGTCCTAGTTTTTCTTTTCTTCCTTCCTTTTGTGCAAAATAATAGGACTCATGAGGAATTTGTGACAATTGGGTTTGACCAATCAGTGTGCTCATGCGCTATATCTTATTTCCCCATATGGACGACTCGCTCGGGAACGGAAAGAGCAATAAAAAACGTTGGATTTGTTTCTGCGCCGCACTGTCCAGCAGAAACCCGCTATATATTTATATATATATATATATATACACACACACAATAACATTTATTTATTTATTCATTTTTTTGCAGTAGTGATTATGAAAGTTAACTCCGCTCCCGCAGTCTCATATATCTGTGGCGGATCTGGGAAATGAGATCCGCTAAAGCTGCTGCGCAAGAGAAATTATTTTAATAATGGAGTAAGCTAATAAACACGCAGCCATAAAACTGATGCATCTTCACATTTGTGGCGCTCGTCGAGTCTCTTTCCCGAGAGCAGCTGTTCGCCGTACACACATGTTTGCTCGCAAACATTAACACACAGCCATTAATGTTAAAGCTACGCTCACGGAAGAGCATTCATCATTGTGTCACGCTGTTTGCATTTCTCTCCACCAAACACACACACACACGTGCGTGTACGCACACATTTTTGCCAGGCCCTCACCAGTGAATTGGTTCGACGTCAAATTAATGGAAGCCTTCCTCATCCTGACAGTAATGCTAGCCTCCAACTTATTCTCCAATGAGTTCACGACCTCCCCTCCCCCTCTCTTTCTGTCAAATGATGAATTGTGGGGGGGAAAATAAGGTGCTGCTGTGTGCTGAATAGCTAAGCAGCCTCACACACACACACACACACACACACTGACACACACTAAGCACTCTGACATGCACAGATTAAGCAAATAAGGTGCATAAATACACAATCATTTTCCTCGAATCCAAACACACACACACACGCACGGCGCTCCTTGAAGTACAGTGGATTTGTACATCAGATCAAAACTGGATGGAAGCATATGGGTCCCCCCCCCCCACACACACACACTCCAGACATGGCGAGTGTGCAGAAAGACACGCTGTGTTTTGTACGTGTTGAAAAGCTAATCTGTAAATTCTTCCCATCGCTCCCAAGCCAACACAATTCAAATTCCATTAGCGCTCGGACCCGGGCCGCTGCGGACGGAGGATTTATTAGGACGGGACATTTTCAAATGCAAAATGGGGGACGGATTTACGGATAAGTCGCATTTTCTATACGGTAACGTGACGTGCGTGGAAATTGGGAATAGTTTGTGAAAGTGCAGGACGAGGCGGTTAAATCTCTCTCTGGCTGTCTTTCTGACAATCTAAATCCATTTCTCTGTCACTTTAAACCTGCATCTTCTTCCACTTAGAGACACAGCCTGTTCCTGCCCAAGGTTTATATACTATCCATTAATACAGTTCTAATGGAAGTGCTTCGTGGCATTTATCCCACAATAATTTAAATAGTGAACATTCTTTTTTTTTTGCAGCCAAGAAATAAGGAATAGGCTTTTATACTTTGTATTCCATTTATATTATATCAGGGATCATTTGTGATGTTTAATGGCTAAATAATGTGAAACCTGGACGCTGTAATTTTCAAATATAATGGCAATAAATGGACAAAGCCGGTCGCTTTGGCACCTTTTCTGGATTTAAGACGTCTGTATTTATCTCTGATCTATAATTTCACAGAAATTTCTATGCATTTTTTTTTTTTTGCTTGACTTGATGGAATGAATAATACATGAAAATACGTTTTAGCCCTGGAGCTGTACGTTTTCTATAGTTTTATATAGTCTAAGTCTACAAAATCAGCACATCCAAAATCTTAACGGACCTCCTTCATCATTATTAGATTTTTAATAAAAAAATAAATAAATAAATAAATCTCCTCACTGTTCAACCTTCAGACACTGAGATGTGCTATGTGCTATGAATATATATATATATATATATATATATACATATATTTAAATATATTTATATATATAAAGTTGCCTCATGGTTTCTTCTCTACAAAATAATACCAAGTAGCGTTGAAAAAATTGAGTCTGGTTTTTTAAAATTAAGATTTTTGCCTGTAAAAGACTACCGTAAGTATTATTTTATTTTGTGTTTTATTAAAATAAACCGAACTTAAAATAAATAAATAATAGTAATAATAAAGTAATTGCAGAAGTTAAAATATTAATATTATTAAGTACAATTAAGTGCAATTTTATAGAAATAAGAAGAATATTCAGTGATGTAAAAAATTTAATGTGTAGACTTTGGGAACTGGATATATTTTATATGTGACTATGTGTGAAAAATAAATATTTTATGTGGGAAAATCACACAGAAATAAAATGTATTTAAATTAGCAAATAATCAATGTAATGAATCACGGGAAAAAAAGAAAAGAAAAGAAAAAGAAAAAAGAAAAGAAAAGAAAAAGAAGAATAATTTGTAAATTTTATATGTATCTTTTCTGCAATTTCTGTACATTAAAATTTTTTTACACCCAGCTTTTTTTTTTGGCTAAAAATCATCTTTACCTCTTAGCTACGTTAGCCTCATTCCTCCAGTTACAAAACAAGCAAAACAACCCAGAGACCGAATGTCTTGTTGACTGACGATATCTGGAGTAGAGAGGGCATTGTCTAAATCTGATTTATTGCCAAAGCGTTCATTTAACACTGTCTGGATCTGGCAGAACATTTGGTACATTTTGCAGTGTTTGTACCGAGAACTAGCTGACAAACTGCTTTAGCTGCTAAGCTCAGACATTAACCTTTTGCAATGCTTGTGTGTGGGTGTGTGTGTGTGTGTGTGTGTGTGCGAATCAGAGGACATCTCGACCTGTTATTTGCTTTCATTTGTGCTGTCAGCGCAGGCAGTAATTTATTTGTCCTAAATCTCCTTCACAGTCTCACTATCGTGTTATCCGCTACGTATATACTATATATTCTCACCCGCTTGTATCCGTCATCCTCATGAAGCCTTTACACGGACATAATTATCAAAGTGGCTAATTAACCCAGAGTTTATGTCTTATTGATGTGTCTGGCAACCCAAAGTCTTTTAAATAAAATCTAGACTTTTGGAAATAAACAAAAAAATCCTTGTGTAATATAACAAGCTCCAAACTGTGAGATCTTCTTATTGGTCCATGTTGTCATGGTAGCAGCCAGAGGGCTCTGAACTACATTTCCCATCACCCCCACCTCCTCATCACTCATGCCTGTTTAATCCCTATTAACTCTCTATAAAGTCTGCATTCTGTGTGTTTCTTTGTCAAGCTTTTATTTTGTTGTTGCCTCTGTATGCCTTTGCTTTATTCTTCGGTTCATGTTCATGCTCCTCCTTCCTTCTTTTGCTGTTTGGTTAGTATTTAAATTAATAAATAATCTGTTCTTGTGTCTATTTTTGGCTTTCATTTTATGAGTAACATTCATGCAAAAAAAAAAAGACTAACACATGAAACAGACAGCTACTGGGGGGAGTGGTGGCTTAAGTGGTTCAAGCTTTGGGTTGTTGATCGGAAGATTAGGGTTCGAGCCCCAACACCACCAAGCTCCACTGCTGGGCAATTGAGCAAGGCTTTTAACCCCTTTTAATCCCTGCTCCAGGGGCTCTGTATCATAGCTGCCCCTGTGCTCTGACCCCAAATTTCTCAGCTGGGAGATGCAATGTATGTGTGGCAATAACCTCAGTTTTATAGAGTGAGGGAAAAAATGATTTGATCCCCTGCTGATTTTGTACGTTTGCCCACTGACAAAGAAATGATCAGTCTGTAATTTTATCTGAACAGTGAGACACAGAATAACAACAAAAAAATCCAGAAAAACACATTTCAAAAAAGTTCTACATTGATTTGCATTTTATTGAGTGAAATAAGTATTTGACCCCTTTGCAAAACATGACTTAGTACTTGGCAAACTCTTGTTGGTAATCACAGACGTCAGACATTTCTTGTAGTTGGCCACCAGGTTTGCACACATCTCACATCTCAAGGAATTTGGGCACACTCCTCTTTGCAGATCCTCTCCAAGTCATTAAGGTTTTGTGGCTGACCCTTCAGCTCCCTCCACAGATTTTCTATGGGATTAAGGTCTGGAGACTGGCTAGGCCACTACAGGACCTTAATGTGCTTCTTTAAATAGTTTTTCCCTCACTGTAAGTAGAGGTGGTAGCCTAGAGGTTGGGGTGATGGACTAGTCTTCAGAAGGTTGTGAGCTCGAATCACACGTCTCTGAGCAAGGCCCTTAACCATCACTCTGGATAAAGGCTTGTGCCAAATTCCTTAAATGTACTGTATATACAGTGTGTGTGTTTCAAATAATCCAGTGTATAAGATAATTATTATTAATTGATAACTATAAATACCTAGAGAAACCTTTAAAATGAGATCGAAACATATGGAAATAAAGAAAGCTCCAGTGCAACAAACCCGATTCCCTGATCTTATGTTAAAGCTTTTAAATCCATATGATTTTTCTTTAACTTTTTATAGTCACACCCTAAAATCAGGAATTTATAGTGCATGTATAACTGATGAGAATTTAATGTAAGCTGGTGGGGGTTTTTTTTCCACCCAAGAAGGTTCGGAGATCTTTGAAAGCATTGAGGGATAAAATGAACTGATCAAGTTTACAAAGCCTGGAACTGCTCAGCTCTCGGCTCTCGGCTTCATCAGCCGCGTTTATGAGCAATCCAGAAATTCGGTGGCGTCTTTCAGTTTCATAAAGCTTTCAAGCGCTACTGCGGCAAAACAACAAAAACAGCTGGATCCAAGAAAATATTTCTGCACACATTTATGACTTGTTAGTATTTCGACAGATCTCATTCAAATCTCAGTGAAAGTAATTAGATTAAGGGCTTTCATTTATTTTGGCTTGTTCAAAAAGGAAGCTGTTGGAAGTTGCTAAAAATGTGCGCTAAAATCAGCTGCTTTTCAGTTCTGTTTTAACACACTCTTTTCATCCTTTTCATTTTACGGGCTAATCAACGTCAACATCTCCAGGTACTGTTCCCTCCGGTTAGCTGATAGATGAAGTGAAGTTTGCTGTAGAGTTATTCAGAGTTAGGACACAGTTCAGTCTACGATAGCGTTTAACATTCATGTTCACACACGACGCGAGCGTCAGCCAGTCAACAGCTTAGCATGTTGTGTGAGAGACCTTTTTTTGGGGGGGGGGGGGGGGGGGCGACAACGAGAAAATATAAACATTGTGATAAACAGATTGTCCTGCAAATAGAAACACAACTGAAACTGTGAGACGACTGATATAAATGTCCTGGTTTTACACTTTTGCGAAATTCATTACAACAGAATAACACATTTTTTCAAAAACATTATTAAAAAAAAAAAAAGTGTGAAGAACCAAATATGTCTTTATTACATTTTATTTATTTTTTTAAGATTATATATCACCAGTCCTGTTTTATTTCCTTTTTTTTTTTAATTAATTGGGATTTTTTTTTGTCTGCTGATTAAAATCTATTTCTATAGTTTTAAGCCATGTTTTTTTTGACATTTTCATTTATTATTGGCTTTAGTCAAGAAGACAGCGTTATTTTATCACACATACCTATACAGCAGAGTGAAATCCTTTTTTCTTATATCACAGCTTTAGAAGCTGGGGTCAGAGTGCAGCGTCAGCTATGATGCAGGGTTCCTGGAACAGTGAGGGTAAAGGGCCTTGCTCAGGGGCCCAACTGTGACAGCTTGGCAGTGCTAGGGCTTGGCCCCTTAGCTCCAGTGAAAGGAACTCTTAATACTTCAGCTTCATACCAAGACATTTTGGACAATTTCATGCTCCCAACTTTGTTGGAACAGTTTGGGGATGACCCCTTCCTGTTCCAACATGACTGCACACCAGTGCACAAAGCAAGGTCCATAAAGACATGGATGAGTGAGTTTGGTGTGGAGGAACCTGACCTCAACACCTTCAGAATAATTAGAGAGGAAACTGCGAGCCAGTGCCTGACCTCACAAATGCACTTCTAGAGGAATGGTCAAAAATTCCCATGAACACACACCTAAACCTTGTGGAAAGCCTTCCCAGAAGAGTTGAAGCTGTTATAGCTGCAAAGGGCAGGCCAACTCCACATTACATTCATGTGCATGTAAAAGTAAATGTCCCAAAACTTTTGTCAATATAAGTCCTAGACCAGGGCTAGCTGAGATCAGGGCAAGACCACATCTTAATGGAGTCAAGCCCAAGTCAAAATCAAATCCTTATCAATGGTTAGGTTACTTCATTCATTTACTAATTGGCTTCATTTATACATTGATTAGGCTGATTAGGTTATTGGATATTGATTAATCTACTTCCTAGGAGAAGGAATGACTTCATGTTAATGTTTGCATATGTGAAAAGACAAACATTGTCAACATTATTAAGACCAAGATCACATTTTAGCAAGAGCAATGCCTTGCCAGGTCTAAGCAAGATTCAGGCCCAAGATCCAAACCATTCTAATCCCATTATTATCCACTCAGACCATTTCCAGAAGAGCTTAATCAACCGTTCGGTATTGTAAAAGGTACGCTACCGTCGGATCTGTTTTATTCTCAAAACGGGGAAATCACTGTTAAAACCTTGTGCTTTTTATATCAGCTAATATCACTTTGTCTCTAATAAAAGCCTTTATTTGTTTTCTCAGCAGAACAAGGACACAACCGGTCTAAACCAAGATCAATGGTCCCTCCGTCTCTCTGACCATCACTGGCAAGCACAAGGGATTTCAATTGAATTACCGGTGATGTCCAAGAGCATTTCCTTTCCTCAATGCGAAAACAAACGGCGGCGTTAAGAAAAGTTACAGCACGCCAGGGATGGTGGAAAAAGCTTGCGAATGGTGAGCAAAAACACAAGAAGCGTTTAGTCCATGATGCATGACAATTGCGCATGAGACAATGCGTCTGGGTTACGCGCAGCAAGACCGTGCTCAGTGAGAAAGTTTCCTAGAAAATAGGTGATGCTCTGATCGCCCAAAGGATTATCTTAGTAGGAAGAAAAAAAATGAATCGGACCTCCATTATGTCCGTCCCATGTCGTCTATCTGCAGTTTGGGATTTTCCTCAAACCCTTGAACTCCAATCGGGTGGTTTTTAGAACGGATAGCTCTGATAAAAAACAAAGGAAAAAAAAAACATTCTTCAAACCTCAGACTGTGGGAGAAAACCCAGAACATACAAGGAGAAGGACACAAACACTTCACCTTGGATGCTGGTCTTTTAAGGCGGTGAAGCGGTGCTCAGGCTTTACCCAGAGTGAAGCACAAACAAAGGTAAAGTTTTTCAACCTTTAGGACACTATATATATCACTTTTAATAGCCATATGTGTTTCACCTGGTTTGCAAAGACGTTACCTGATTATAGGGTTGACTGAATAATCATTAGCAGCTTATATTAAATTAGCATGTTTGATTGATATCCACGGAAGTGTGTCTTTAAGATTCCAGAGTTGTGGTCCCCACTGAGACCCGGATTATTAGCGGCTTTCCTCCAGACAGCCTCGGCATTGACTCAGCAATTCAGCAGCGATGGAATGACTACAGAATATACCTTCTTGAGTAAAAGTGCTACTACTGTACTAAACATACCAGAAGATTTAATGAGTCGTTTAGTAAAAAATAACTAATCACAATTGACACAACCGGTCCAAAAGTGACCAAGTGAGCTCCATGGAAGCGAATACCATCTCAGTGACGTTAACTAGCTAGCTAGCGTTACCAAATTCGGGTTGCTTGCCAGGTCCATTAGCTCATGCTAATTCATGCATATTTCTAGCTACACACTTATCTCTCTTGCACAAATGCCCCTAGGCACAATCCTCAGTGTTACCTATAGCCTGTAGCAGCACTTTGATATGCTGTATCTAACAAAACAGGCTATCTCTAGTGAACATCAGAGTGACATCTCAAGTTTAATAAAAGGGCATAAACGGCTTTTTGGCTAGCTAGACTTAGCTAGCTTGTGGCTTACCTGAACAGGATTGTTTAACTTATCTTCATCATGATCATGTTGTCTCCTCTGAAGCATTTAAAGCTGTACATTTGGCTGCTGCTGAGGAAGCATTTGAAATCTAGACTTTTGGCAAAAAAAGAACTGATTTATTTTATGCAGTCAAAGTTGAATTATTAAAATTAGCACACAGCTTTACAGCCTTCCAGGGATAAATGTATAATTATTTTTAATTACCCTCAAAAAATGTAGTTACAGTGAACCGTGTGCTCAAGCACTATAACAAAAGGACATAGTCTGTTACTTTCCACCTCCACAAATGACCCATAATCCACTGAGCTGTCTCTCCACCACCGTACAAAGCCACAATTATTTGCCTATGATGCACTGAATATGGTGGCCAGTCTCTTCTTGGTATCACACGAGCAGTAACTGGAAGTAAGGCTGGAGCTGGGAAGAGTATCGATTAATGTTTCTGACTGGAAACGCTTCCTTCCTGGAACTGTCTTCAGTAGTGTGATGCCAAAGTTTCTTGTTGTTTTTAAAACTTGGTGTTTTTTTTTATCTGGGAGGGGTCAGCAATTTAGCATATTTATTTAACCACTGAAATGTTTTCTTATCACATTTTTATCCACATGATCCGAATAAAGCCGTTGCAAATCTCTAAACGCTTCCTATTTACTCCGTAACTCTGTATAGAATGTAACGTAAACTAGCTAAGCGCCCTACCTATTTATAGCGTAGGGAAACTTTTTAGTTTCGGCCCAGAAAATGGACGTGTGTGTTTAACGTCATTTAACGTTCGGGCTCAAGCGCCTCTGTATTTTTATTAAAGTACAAGAATACATACGCTGTATTAGGGCAGCCATTAAGCGAAAGTTTGCTTCTCGAAACATTAAAGTATTTGTCATATTTGCACACTGCCCATTAAAGCAGACTTGTGCTAACGTACATTCTTTGTACTTCAAATGAAATCATATGTATTTGAACTGAGTGGATTTTTACTTCTCTTTCCACCTCCAGAGAAGCTCCTCCTACTTTCACAGATCCAGGATATGAATAGTCCTCCTGGATTTGCATTTAATGCCAAGCTGGTGAGCCATCGCTCTTTAACCCTTTAGAAGTCTGAGCTGGTTCCCAGATCCGGGAGATGTTTTGACATGCCTGGACGTCTTCTTATTTCAGTTAATTATAGCAGATTGATGGCGAAAGCCTCGTTACACCATATTTAGTGCAAAATTTCAACGTGAGCAACATGTTTCTACATGCTTGTATTGTTGAGATCTGAAATCAGGTTGATTAGTAAATAATATCTCTTTATATGGACAACTGAAATAGCCATAAAACACATACTAAATATACAAAGAAGAAATGTTGGCTGCTCAGATCCAAACCAATACTACAGCTTTCAGACTTTAGATATTCCTAACTTTTCATACGGTCTGGAATCTTACATATTAAGCAGCTATAATATCACCAAGACGTTTTTCTCCAATTCTTTTTTACCAGAAACCCAAAAAATGGAATTTGACAAGGTCCAAATTGTGATGGCTAGACGACTGGATCAGAGCATCTCTAAAACTGCAGCTCTTGTGGGGTGTTCCCAGTCAGTGATCAGTATCTATCAAAAGTGGTCTAAGGAAGGAACAGTGGTGAACCGGCAACAGGGTCATGGATGGCCAGGACTCACTGATGCACGTGGGGAGCGAAGGCT
Organism: Hemibagrus wyckioides; assembly: GCF_019097595.1. NCBI lineage: Eukaryota > Metazoa > Chordata > Actinopteri > Siluriformes > Bagridae > Hemibagrus > Hemibagrus wyckioides. The sequence goes on along the minus strand of NC_080737.1, from coordinate 14,892,850 downwards.
GGCCCGTGTGATCCGATCTAACAGACGAGCTACTGTTGCTCAAATTGCTAAAGAAGCTAATGCTGGTTCTGATAGAAAGGTGTCAGAATACACAGTGCATCACAGGTCGTTGTGGTTTGGCAGCAAAAAAGGGGAGCAACACAATATTAGGCAAGTGGTCATAATGTTATGCCTGATCGGTGTAACGCTCATATGAAAGTAGACACTCAGGGCTTCAAGAATGTGTACTTTTAAGCATTTCTGTTTGAACCTGACATTTCTTCACATAAACGTTTATATCTTCAAAGTAAATGCTGATATCAAACCCATTTCACGCGCCAAGTGATAAGCGTCTAAAATTCGAAAGGCGTTATCTTCAACCACTACAATTCTATGTAAGGTTATCCCAATAGAGTCGCATTTTATTTCAGCGATAAAATAATGCATTTGTTTATACTGATTGAAAAGTAGTCGATTTCCATTCCGCCAGTGGACTGGGGAAAAGGGTTAAATAGATAAGAGAAGGAAATACCTCTTGGAGTAATGACTACCTCAGGTATTTCTGCCGCTTAGCTTGTTATGACTTGATCTTCTTTGTTAACTTAAAAACCAGGTGTTACTTAATTCCCTAGCTGTGATTATCTATCTACTCGCTGATAATTAATCATAAATATTCAGCAGCATTAGGCTGTAATTCATGTAATTACCTGTACGTCGTGGGACTGCGGTCCACTCTCGTATGAAAATGACAGTCTTAATGATGTCGTGTTCGAATACAGCATTTAATACCAGTAGATATTCAGTAAGACTTTTACATATTTAATGCATTTTATTCTGAGTCTACATCTAGAGTTGTTTCATCTGCTAATCCGCTTAAATACGCTGAAATTTGACCACTTTTCTGTTATGTACCGTGGTCATACAATGGACAGAGAAGCAATTAATGAACATGTGTAGTATTTATTCAGGGATAACGTTGTGTTAGTCGACATTTATTGAAACGACAACATGTTTTTAGCTCTTAGCATCATGCTATTGCCTTGTTTTAGCTTTCAAATATGACACTGCCTGGTTAGCATCAGCCGTATGAGCGAGAACGGGTGTCACTCTTGGAGATAGGACGCAAATGCAGACCGTTTTTTGAGAGCGTCACAAAAATAGGTACAGCTCAGAAAAATAGGGAAAATATAAGGAATGGGGATTAATAAGAAAATCAAGGATAAGTTAAAATAGCAGTCACAAACAGTCACGGGTTAATCAGCGCTAAAGCGCTAGGGTACAGTTGTGGTCATGAACAGAAAATCGACCAAAAGTGGTCCAAGGAAGGAACAGTGGTGAACCGGCGACAGGGTCATGGGCGGCCAAAGCTCATTGATGCACATGGGGAGCGAAGGCTGGCCCGTGTGATCCGATCCAACAGATGATCTACGGTTGCTCAGATTGCTGAAGACGTTAATGCTGGTTCTGAGAGAAAGGTGCCACGACGGATCAGGGCTGTTTTGGGCGCAAAAGGTGGACCATCACAATATTAGTCAGGTGGTTATAATGTTATGGAACTACAGTTTTAAATCCGAAACTATCCAAAGGTCATTAAGTACACATGTAAATATAACAGTACACACTGAGATGGAAAAATATTTCTTTAGTTTGACGAAATTAAACTTTATATTTATATTATTCAGCTTTAATACCAGATATTCGGAGTCTACCTCTGCTTTTTCTATTTTTTAAAATCCCCGTAAAATCGTTTTAGTTTACCAAATTACAGTAAGACATTCACATGATAAGTATGCGCAAATAAAATGTACTGTATTTGCATGCGATTCGAGACACATTTTAAGTCAAGCATGATAAACTATCTTCTCGTGAGGAGGAAATTATTTCCGAGCGTCCCGACTCGCAGAAAACACATATGGATTATACAGAAAACTAAGCAATTCTGCAAATACAATAGCAACACAGAGAAGAGGAAAAAAACAGATTTCGACGAGAGTCAATACAATTTCCGAGACAGAGCAAGCGATAATCCAGCGTCAGAAATTATTATTTTTTATCTAACAGAGAGCCAGTATAAAGCTTCCCATCATGACATGATGAGATGGCTGGGTCTGGAACAGGAACATGCATGTCAGAGGACGATGCCGAACGAGACCCGGTGTTATGGCAATCCGATTACGGCCGTACGTAGGAAGAGGGGCGTCGCTGGATTGTTTCTGTGTGGGCGAGGATTTTCATCAGCTGTAAGAAAAAAGGGCAGAACAAGAAAGGATTAAAGGAGTGGAGTGGAAGAAGAAATGAGAAAAGGATTTTTTTTTTTTTTTGCTCATGAAAAAAAGGAAAGAGGCAGCAAAATAAAAGAGAGACAGATGAAATGAGAGAATCAAAGGCAAACGAATTTAGAGGAAGGGGAAATGAAAGGGGCTTATGGACAGGAGGAAGAGCTAGATTATGAGTGTGTGTTTGTGCATGTGTGTGTATGAGTGTGTGGGAGAGAGAAAGAAAGAGAGAGAGAGAGAGAAGGAAAAAGACAGCCTGGAAAAAAAAAAAAAGGGGGGCATGATGAAACAGAAGGGTTTGCATGAAAGCAGCAGAGAGAAATTGCGACTCAATCAGTCGCCTTGTTTCTTATTCAGAGCACGTTCAGATATGGACTATAACGGATGAGAAAAAGAGAGAGCGCGAGGAAGAGAGGGAGAGGCAGACCGAGATGAAGGGAGAGATAGAGGTTGTTCAATTTGAATTTAAACACACTGCCATCTTTTTATCTAACCAAAGATGATGGATTGCATACAAATGCAACACTCAGACATACTAAGCACCCACACAGCCTAGGCAACACACACACACACACACACAGCCTGAAAGTTTTTTCTTGCCTCTACATATGGGAATACATATATACCCGCACTCACAGAGTTGACGATTTACATTTGACAGAAGTGAAAAAACACACACACACACACACACATCATAAATTGAATACAAGATGTTAGCAAGCGAGTGAGGCTTGCATCCCTGAATCCATTTCAGAAAATCCAACACAGCGGCTCAATAAAAAAAAGATTAGCAGATCACAATAATACATTTTAACACACTGGTACAAATAAAGCCGTCACCCTTTCACTGCGCTGCACTGCATAAAGAACAGTAGCTCGTTAAAATCCCCTAGCACACTATAAAATTCGGCGAACGCTTTCGCCTCTAAAGGTAACACAGTACCTGCACTCCAAAGCTCGAAGATGCAAATACAGTAGCTAGTATGCTAGCTGACTATTTTATAGGGGACTAAAGCATATAATATCACACTCTATGGATTCTGGGTTATACTGAGAGATGTTTCACGCTACTCATATTTATCTGGGTTAACAAGTAATCCTGGTTCTTCATAATCTAACGTCTCACCCTGTACAGTCTTTCTTCTTACTTGCATAATCATGAGTGGATAAATACACCATATGTCCACTTTAAATACAGCGGAACCTCGGCATACGAATTTAATTCATTCTGGAGGCGAGTTCTTAAGGTGAAAATGTGTAACACGAAACGAATTTTCCTATAAGAAATAATGTAAATGCAGATAATCCGTTCCAGCCGCCCAAAAACATTACTAATATGACCGATACGAAGCGTAATGTAAACTGTATGGCTGCTTACAAAGAACTGACCCAAGCCAAGCATTCCATGTCAAGGCTCGTCACAGGAAGTCGTGCCACCAAGCTTGGGCTAAAAATAGAACAGACCGCCCACGCCACCAATCTGTCAACAAAAAAACACATGAAAAATCACCTAGCTTTTGAACGCATGCCGAAGGCAACGTTGGTATCGTGGGTTGGCTCTTTCAAAACAGCTTTCGCTGACTGAAAAAATTTGGCTTGAGAAAGGTTGGCTTTGCTTGGCTTTCCACTGACACAAACAAGTTTTGAACGGCTCTCGGACGTACACGCAAGTTAGCCGGCGTACGGTTTGGTTCATTCGTATGCTGAACATGCTTCATATGCTGATGCAAATTTCTTGCAAAATTAAAATCCTTAAGGTGAATATTCATAAGGGAGGCCATTTATATGCCGAGGTTCCTCTGTATCGGCTCGTCTCACGCTTTCACATCAGTGATAACAAAAGTTCAGGTTTGCCATTCAGTGCTCAAGCAGGTATTGTTATCTGTCACAGCTTTCTAATCTTTCGTGAAGCTTCTAGTACATTTCCGTCTTGTTCAATGTATTTTGGTGCCTGACTCAGCCGTTTTTGTTAATGGATGTCCAGCTACATCCTGGATTTCACGTGATATACACTACCAGTCAAAAGTTTGGACACACCTTCTAATTCCATGGTCTTTCCTGATGTTTATTTCTTTCTACATTGTAAAACAATGCTGAAGGAGGCCAAAATACACAAGAATCTCGTTTGAACAGCTGATATTGAGATATGCCTGCTACTGATGCTCTGTAAAGCCTTCATAACCCCTCTAATCTGAGGTGCTGTTAATTGGTGATTTCTGAGGCTGCTAACTCTAAATGAACTTCTCTGCAGCAGAGGTAAGTTTTGGTCTTGCTTTACTGGGATGGTCTTCATGTGAGCCAGTTTCATCATGGTGCTTGATGGGTTTTGTAAATGCACTTGACAATACTGTTCTTGCAAGAACTATTCCAGAACACCTGACCTTCGTGTCTTAAAATAACAACTGACTGTTTTTTTGTTGTCGTTACATATGGATTACTTAAGTCCATGTGTATTATTTCATAGTGTTGAAATCTCCAGTATTGTTCTAGAATGTAGAAAATAAATCCCTAAACAAAAAACATTGAATTAAAAGGTGTGTCCAAATTTTTGACTGGTAGTGTACATGTATATATAAAGCATACGCTCTTTAATTTTCTGTTGCAAAGCATGAGCATTCAAACACTGCATACCACTTTTGATAGATACTGACCACTGCAGACCGGGAACACCCCACAAGAGCTGCAGTTTTGGAGATGCTCTGATCCAGTCGTCTAGCCATCACAATTTGGCCCTTCGTCAATCTCGCTCAAATCCTTACGCTTGTCCATTTTTCCTGCTTCTAACACATCAACTTTATAATAAAATGTTCACTTGCTGCCTAATATATCCCACCCACTAACAGGTGCCATGATGAGGAGATAAAAATAATGATGAGGAAATTTAAAATAGTTTAAAATGTGATTATATATATATATATATATGTGTGTGTGTGTGTGTGTGTGTGTGTATCTTATTTTCCTTATTCCCTCCTTAATAACACTACAGTCCCTACCTAAAATGCTAGCACACTAGATTACTAGCATTGCCAGGAATCTAGCATGATAAAGTATACGGTATGTGAGTAAAGGTAAACAAGGCGAGTAAAAGTTAAAGCAACGCGATTAGAAAACTGCTCAAGTACAGGTTTTACAGTATCTGATATGATGGGCCACTATTTTTGTGATCACAATGCAAACACAAAAAGCGAGGCATGAAAATCACAGCGTAGCAGAGTGGGGGTGTAATAATATTGTAATGAGCTGGATTGATTGACAGCATGTCTGAGACTCCCAGCCTGCTATGCCACTCAAGAACTAAATACATGAGCGCAAGTGGAGAGAAGCTGGATTTTTCAGAATTTTGCATCACAGTTCTATTTGCTAAGTAGCTTCTGCTCCATAAGATGGCTTTTGCTTTTTATCTTTTGATGAATAGGTTAATTTTGCTTTTGCTTAGGTAGGTTAGCTGATTTGGTCACGCTTTTTTTTTTTTAAGAAACACATCTATCCATTTTTAGTAGCACTTCTCCTACACAGGGAACATGGAGTCTATCCCCAGGGCCCCCTGGATGGGGTGCCAACCTATCACAGAACACACACTCTCACAATATTTTTTTAGAGATTCCAATCGGCCTTTAATGCATGTCTTTGGAATAGGGGAGGAAACCAGAGAACCCAGAGGTAAATCCCTGGAGCACATAGTACCTTTCTTTAGCAAATGCTCTATTATTAAGCATTGCTGTGTAAATTATTGAGCATGAACGATTAATCATATCAGCATGATTTCATATTATTACTTTAGGTAGCATCATATATGCATTCTAAACATCATTATATATATATAAAGCTAATACATTCTACATATTCTGTATAAACACAGATCAGGCATAACATTATGACCACCTGCCTAATATCGTGTGGGTCCGTCTTTTGCTGCCAAAGCAGCCCTGACCCGTCATGCACTGTGTATTCTGACACCTTTCTAACAGAACCAGCATTAACTTCTTCATCAATTTGTTGGATCGGATCACACGGGCCAGCCTTCTCTCCCCACGTGCATCAATGATCCTTGGCCGCCCATGACCCTGTCGCCGGTTCACCACTGTTCCTTCTTTGGACCACTTTTAATAGATACTGACCACTACAGACCGGGAACACCCCACAAGAGCTGCAGTTTTGGAGATGCTCTGATCCAGTGGTCTAGCCATCACAATTTGGCCCTTCGTCAAACTCGCTCAAATCCTTCACAAGGTGCCATGATGAGGAGATCATCAGTGTTATTCACTTCACCTGGCAGTGCTTATAATGTTTTGGCTGATTGGTGTAAGTCAGATAGTTTTAACCATCACTAATTAATATTGTTTTAATATTCAATGAATTAATCGTGTTGCCCTATGTCCTCTGTCTATAATAGCAAAAAAAAAAGCTTGAAAACGAAGTCTACCAAAGCTGAAATAACAATTGTCTCTTAAATCTCTCAGCTCTTGTCTCATCTGAAAAATACCACTCCAGGACATAAACGAAACCGCGTTTGCATTTTAATTTGAAGGAATGAATATTGATATGTATATCTGAACGCTATATACAGTATTTATGGGACCCGTATTGTACTTTTAGCGCCTTCGGAAATCAACTGTTGCTAATTTTACCCCAATATCGATATGAATTTAGCTGAATAATTCATCTGCAGCTTGCATAATGAAGGCATTTAATAATTTATCACAGCTAATAATGCATTTATTAGTCATTTCTCCAGAACATATCCCCAATTACGAAGCAATACGAGTGTTTATGAATACATTTGGAGCGAATAAACCATTTACAAGTCGGATTTTTATTCAATAAAGAACAAGACATTAATTACTCCCTAATGAAGGAGTTCCCTGAGATCTTTAAAATAAAGAGCTTTTTATTCACAAGGTTAGGATTTATTTGTTATAGTGTTATATTAGTTATATAGCTTTATTAGCGTTTGCCTGCAAGTTTGATTACTCATTAGATTAGATTTTGCAGACTAGCTTAAATTCATCATTAAGGCTTGAAATAACCGTGTAGCTTTACAGCCACTGTAGCTACTGTACACCACTAATAACTAAACAAATCCCAGTCAACTGAACTAAATGGTGTCTCTTTGTGTGTATGTCTGTCTGTGCGTGTGTGCGTGTATGTGTTTGAGTGTGTGTGTGTGTGTTTTTGTGTGTGTGTATGTATGTGTTTGAGTGTGTGTGTGTGTGTGTGTGTGCGTGTGTCTTTGGGTCTTTGTGTCTGTGTGTGCATATGTCTGTGTGTGTGTGTGTGTGTCTTTGTGGCTGTGTGTATGTGTCTTTGTGTGAACATGTCTGTGTATGTGTGTTTGTCTGTCTGTCTGTATGTGTGTGTGTCTATCTGTGTGTATGTGAGTGTGTGTGTTGAGTGTGTGTGTGTGTGTGTTTTTGTGTCTGTGTGTATGTATGTGTTTGAGTGTGTGTGTGTGTCTTTGTGTCTGTGTGTGCACATGTCAGTGTGTGTGTGTCTTTGTGGCTGTGTGTGCACGTCAGTGTGTGTGTGTGTGAGTTTGTCTGTCTGTCTGTCTGTGTGTGTGTTTGTCTGTGTGTGTTTTTGTGTCTGTGTGTATGTGTTTGTTTGAGTGTGAGTGTGTGTTCTTCTGTCCTTGTGCACATGTCTGTGTGTGTGTTTGAGTGTGTTTGTCAGTGTGTGTCTTTGTGTCTGTGTGTCTTTCTGTCTGTGTGCACACATGTCCATGTGTGTGTATCAGTCTGTATGTGTGTTTGTGTGTCTTTGTGTCTGTGTGCACGTCGTTGTGTATGTGTGTGTGTGTGTCTTTGTGGTTGTGTGTATCTTTGTGTCTGTGTGTATGTGTCTTTGTGTCTGTGTGTGCACGTCTGTGTGTGTGTGTTAGTCTGCATGTGTCTGTCAATGTGTGTATGTGTGTCTGTGTGCATGTCTGTGTGTGAGTGAGTTTGTCTGTATGTGTGTGTCTGCGTGTCTCTGTGTGTGTGCATGTCTGTGTGTGTCTGTGTTTGAGTGTGTGTGTGTGTGCTAGCCTAAGACAGTGTGCACAAGGAGACAATCTACACTTAGCACCAATATAACACTCACACTTTTTCAGAGCAGCACCCGAGTGTCTGCTAAATGAACTGCTCCTCGTCATTGCCCAGTTTTACCCTCATTCAGTGAATAGTGTTTTTAAGCCCTGAACATCAGCCTTATGAGTGGTGAGGGTGACGATTCTGTGGAGCTTAACAGCCTAGGAAAAAGTCTCTAAAAGGAAATGCAGATGGAGGAAAGTCACTCATGTGCCTCAGACTGTGACCAACATCAATGCTGATAGAAAGAAATCACAGATTTCACTTGCCTGGGATCTGAGTTTAGCCTATGATTAAGTGAGTGAACAATCTGAACCTAGCTGAAAGAAGCATTCGATCAAACCCGCCAACCATCAGCTAACGTTACAGCGAGGAATGAACGTTGAGATATTTCTGCAATCAGCATCGCAGCTACAGAGAACTAAATGGGTTTTTTCGGAAACATCATTTTTACGTCTCCGTAGATCACAAACTAATGTTACTCCGAGTGCACTTTGTCATACCATTAATTAAACAACATCGCTCAGTTAGCCAGTGAGACGTTCTGACAGGTCACGAGGGATGGAAATATAATTTGCCCATGGCAGAGAGTAACAGCTAAACAAAGCATCTTGGCTGATCTGTTAGAGTATGTATGAGAGATGATTGTATTATCGATCATGCAGCATGAGTTTATGCTAGAAAGAAATAATCAATAATTACCTGCTGGCTGCTCTGCTGTTTGGAAAGTATATTTTATTTGTACTCCATCATTTAATTCTAATGATTTTTTTTTAGGATTTAAATGTAGAATTATTCACTAGAAACAGCTAGAAATGGAAGCATATGATGGATATGTCTACGGCTATGGAAATCTTTAACTATTCAAATGTTTCGTAATTTTCGATAGTTTGTTTGTACATTTGTTTGTTTTATAGGTTGTTGTTTTTTGCATACACACAAATAAACACAACCCACATTCCCTTATCTCCGGCCCTGCAACAGTAAAAAAAAAAACAAAAAAATACCGCCTTGAGCCCTGCCACACCACTGGGACCGTGTGTTTCTGTGAATTTGTTCATTTGTGCTGATTTAAATTTGAGGCAAGTAATGAGTCTAGAGAAATGAATTGAATAAAGTTAAGAAATTGATTTGCCTAGTTTGCAAAAATCCTATTAAAAAAAAAAAAATTAGCGCTGTAGAACGCTGAAGAACCGTGACTCCCGGATTAAAACCCTAGCCGCTTTGAACCTTAAAGTTGTTTGAAAGAAAGGATAAAGCAACATGATTAAGAGATGCCGAGGGAAGGAGGAACCGAGGAAAGATGAGCAGAGATGTGTATAATTCGGCTTGAATGTAAAATTTGCCTGGGTGCCGCATGACTGTCGGAGTCGCCCCACTTAATGACAGTGACAGATTAATCACATTGGAGACTGATGCAGCGTTTGAGGACACTGCAGTTACATCCTGAGAGCAGAAACCTTGCAGTCCATTAAAGTATAGGATCCACATCATGAATGAATATTTAGCACAATTTTGCTGAGGCAAAGAAATGATTCCGGGATAAAATAAATGGGTGCTAGCTCTCAGGTTGTAACCTAGTTGTAAGGGAGGCCCACTGTTGAAGAGTTCTGCATAGTAAATTTAAGGGACTTGCAGAGGAACAAACCAAAGCTCTATACATATATGTTGTTGTTGTCCTTCCGCTGCTCCCTGCGTCCCGGCTGCATCCTTCGGGGTCACCACAGAGGGTCACCCGATCCACATATTTCATTTTGGCTTAGGTTTTAGGCCGGATGCGTTCACTGACACAACCCTCCCACTTTATCAGGTCTTGGGACCAGCACTGACAGTTAATCCCTCAGTGGCTGGGTTGGTTCCCTGGGCAGTCAGTTTGACTTATTAACAGTCTGCATTATTTGGTAGTCGACTGGAACTGACATCACTTCCAAATACAAACACAACCCATCGTGTTGTCTCAACACCGATAGACAGGTTTCTGTGCATGGCATCGGAAATGCAAAAGTGAAAGGGAATTGCAATTCAGATCAGAATTTTGGCTTCGCTGAGGAAGTGAAACATTAAACAGTGGAACCTCGGCATACGAAGTAAATTCGTTCTGGAGGTTCTTAAGGCGAAAGTTTGTACTGCGATATTCCCATAAGAAATAATGTACAATGGAACCTCGACATACGAATGGCGCCACCAAGCTGTGGCTAAAATTAGAACAGAGAGCCCATGCCACCCATCTGTCAACAAAAAAACACACATAGCTTTCGAATGCATGCCGAAGGCGACGTTGGTATCATGGGTTGACTCTTTCGAAACAGCTTGTGCTGCCTGAAAAAGTATTCTTAAAAAATTCGTAAAATCCTTCGCTAAGTTTTGAAAGGCTACTGGACGTACATGCAACTTAACCGGCAAAAATTCATAAGGGAGGGCGTCCGTATGCCGAGGTTCCACTGTAACTGCTACTGCTAATTCAATATCGCAAGATCATAAATATAAAATTAAATTTCATGTCCATTGTTAAAAGTGCGAGCATGTACTTGTGTGAATAAAATGTGATTTTATTATTACTATTTTCATGTTTTCGTGCGGACAGTTACTCACGCACCAAAGGCACAAGATTTTAAATCAAGGCCATGAAATCGTAGTGTGTGTGTGTGCAGAATGTAAGCTATTATATGACACTTTTAATTCAAAATTCTTTTATTTTGAGTTGGTTTACAGGTCAGCAGGGCACCAGGACTGGAGATAGGATCTTTTCATATCAACATAAAAACTATGAATTTCCATCAGATTTCAGCAAGTGTGTGTTCCTCATCTCGTTCCTCTATTTGAATATGCTCAGATAGTATAGTATAGTGTTTCTTGTTTGTTTGTTTGTTTCTGTGAGGCCGTCTGTAATTTTGCTATGGGTCGGGGGGATCGGGAGTTGGCTCTGTCTGGACGTTTTTGCTGTAAGGATAAATATTTAATCTTCAATTTGGTGAGGAGGGACACTGATTCAAATGAATTCCATGGCAACACATTTTGATGCACAAAACAGCCTCTTTCATGGACCAACTGGGATTTGGTTAGTAAATGCAGGACAGGGAAAGGGAGGAAGGAAATCACGAACGAGGGTGCAATAGAGAGTCGCTAACTGTTTAATGTTTAAAAGCTGTCATTTTGCTCTTTCTGTTTAAAAGCTCATTTTGAGGAAAGAGTTTGTTTGTTGGTTCATAATATTGGGATATGAGCAGCAGTAATTTCCACAAATATATGCAATGTATATTGGAAAGGACTCCATATTAGATGGATAATGGTTGTGTCTTCTACTAGAAAACTTTTTGGAAAAGAGTGGAGTTCTACTGAGAACCTTTAGAGTTCTCCCAATTGGAAGAAACTGAAAGCACACTCTGGTTGATGGTGAGGTCTTTCTGTAAGCAGATATACTGTACAATATTTAATATTCATGGAAGGAGTCTCCAGTGTCAGCGCTTTGTACCAGTCAGGAGGTTTTTTTGAGAAAATTTACACTTTCCCGATTCTCAGTAATATAAAAAAAAACATATCATCTTTTTTGTTTCAGTGACTTCAAGACGAAAATAGACTGTTGAGGCAACGGCTGTTACAGCTGCTACAACTAAAGTGATAAAAGGAACAAACATGAATTTATTGGAAAATCGTCATCTTTCAGGTGGAAAAGGTGACTTATACATGGCCACCACTTCCTTGATGATTTTCCTGTAACAGCATATCCCATTGTGTTTTATTCTTCCCGTATTAAACAGTTTAGTATTCTACATCGATTATCTTTAATAGCTTAAAAAATGACACGTTCAGGGGAATTTTAAGACACCTTCTGTTCTGACCAAAATAAAATTCTTGCACTCATGCATCACAGTCAAGCTTCATTGACTTGGATTATGCAATGTCTGGATGACAACCAAATAACCATATTAGGCAGAAAAGGAAAAGAAACTAAAAGACGGACAGACGGACGGGCAGATGGACAGATAGATGATTCATCCGAGAATGACCATTAACTTTCTCCCCTATGTTCATGCTTCCTTTCCTTTTCCCTCCCACTATCTATCTCATATTCTCATTGTATCACTTTTTTTCTCCTCTCACATCCATCTCCTTTGTACCACACTCCCTCATGTGTTTTGATCAGCCTGCATCACTCCCCTCTGCATATATAAAAAGTTGTTATTTATGGACATGCATCAGCAGATAGCAGCCTACTTGGCTTTATCATCTGCTCACCATCAAATATGGCCATATCTTCCCATGCACCACTGTTCCCCTTCCGATAAACCGTTATTTTTATTTCATACACTCACGCGTGACACCTGGCAGCACCAGATATGGGTTTTATTGTAATGCGGTGAATTTTATGAGGGAGTGATAACGGGTGCTGTGGATATGCTCTGTCTCACTTGCTCAAGCCTGTCCCAGGGTCCCTGGATGTAAATTGATATAGTCCCAAGCTGCCCTCACACTGCCTGGATTATTGGAGGAGCGTGGCGTTGTGGGGGTGCTCAGGCGACAGAACGTCTGGACAACCCCATTTCAGCCTGTTCCCTAGTGATTCATGTGTACTGTATTCCTCACACACACACACACACACACACACACACACATGCACATATGTGAGCTCCTTCAATGATCAAATCCGGCTCTGAAGAATAGTATACACATGTACTGACATCATCAAACATGTGGATTTTTAATATGAAGGTGGCACAACACACACAAATACAGTATGTGCAATTTCTATAACCAGTTGTAATAAAGGGAGTTGTTTATTCAAAACATCTATTTTTTCCTATCAAATTTAGGTTCATGGGACTACCTTTTTTTTACTAGCATAGTATGAACGTTCATGGCCACTATAAAGCCAATAGGAAAACAATAAACTAGATTTGTTTTTTTTGTTTTTTTACTGTATTGATCTATTGTTGGAAAATTACATAGGGAAAACATTTTCTCACGCCTTGCTACAATACCTTTATTGTAAGAGTGTAACCGGCAGTGACGGCTTGTCATGGTATTGAATGGGAAGGCTAGAACATTTCACTACCTATCAGTAACTCAGCTTTACAATTATGAATCCATTACGCTTGAGCCTTATAGCTGAAGGTCTCACAGGCATAAAACTGTTATACCTATGCATAGAAACACACACACACACACACACACACACATTGAAAGACAAGCAGCACCGTTAGTGATTGCTTTTTTTTTTTTTTTTAGTGTTCAAGTCTAATTATGTCATGTCTCCTCTGAATAGCAAGCATGGTAAATAGAGAAGCTGTCACTTGCCATTAGACTGTTCTTTCACATAGCTGAGTACAATTTGTCTGTAGTTTATAGGCATTCATATAATTTATATAATATATATAAATTTATATTTATATAATTTACGTTATATATATATATATATATATATATATATATATATATATATATATATATATATAATATATATATATATATATATATACATATATATAATATATCAGATATATATATATCAGTCATCTACCTTAAAAAATATTTTTTAGCAAGTTTTATCAAATGAAGTCATTGACATGAGGCTGCATGAATCTACAGTCTGAGCTAGAATGAAATCAGCCCACCATACAATTCTATATAGATTTTTCTTATGTCAAAAGCTGATAGTTATTTTTATGTATAGTATGAAATGGAAAAGAAACAGATGGAGGACTTCCATGCAAACACAACATACACAAGATTTTAGGTCCAAGTGTTGCCAAAATATTATGTCTGCATATATCAACAAACATAAATCACAACTATTTAAGCTATCTCCTTAATATTTATTTAATAGTCTTCTAACGAGCACCTGTTTAATCATTACGCTCACAACTCCATATGCTCTGCAGTCCCATACACGTTTCTCTGTCAATCACTCCCTCTCTCTCTCTAGAAACTTTTCAGTTGTATAGCAGTTAAGAGACCCAAATACCCTACGGTTGTCAGCGGATTCATTTGACCAGCTGTTAGGGCTGAAAACACGCCCTTGTCGTGTCACCCTAAACACACAAACACATGCAAAAACAAAGAGATGCAAAATGACACATGCACACACTCTAAAGTATTGTTAACAAATTGAGGTTGTACCAAGGACGGTCATGTATGAAAATAGTTGTGAAAAGAGAATTTACTGTGTGCACACACTTCGCAGTCAGAGGACTGCAAATGCTCTGGTACATCCACAGTCATTTGTTACCTGCAAACATGACATCCGTGCCTTTTAATGGCATCGAATTTTGTTCTGTTCAATAAATTCAGCATCTTGATCACTCATATGGGAAAGATGTCAAAGTCGCTTTGGCCCATTTCTCCCTCAAAGTGTCTTTATACTGCATGATAAATTATACTGGTGTCTAGCTCTTTCGGTAGGGTTATGGATGCATAATTGTTTTAGATCTGCTTACAGATGTAATTTAAAAACATATGCAGCATATGGCATTTTAGGTATTAATTGGAAAATCTGAGAGATCTTAAGTATTTTAGGTATTAATTCAAGCTTATTTCTCTCTCTTTCCTCAGGCGCTGGCTACGTTAGCGTCAACTGTTGCCAAGCATTACACCTTTCTGAAGCTTAGCAGGAGACCTACAGTCTGGGTATCTGTGAAGTAGCTACACAGAAGTGAAGGGCACCACATCAAGAAAACAAAAAGAGGAAAGGTTAGACTTTGGAATCATGGCTCCTGAAGTCATGGCTGAGCTCCGTGATTGGCTCTTTCTTCTCCTGCTGTGCCTCACACTGCTAGCCGAGGTGCTGCAGTGTGCTGCAACTGCCTCACAGCGAATGGATGCAGAGGGGGATGTAGTGTGTCCCTCCGTGTGCCGCTGTGACGAAGACTTTATTTACTGCAATGACCGTGGTCTGAGTGCTATCCCACCACTCCCCCCATCTGCCTCCATTCTTTATCTTCAAAATAATCATATAGATAATGCAGGACTTCCAACATCCTTGGAGTACCTCACAACTGTGGAGGTTATATATCTCTACGATAACGAGCTGGATGACTTTCCCATGCATTTACCGCCATCATTACGAGAACTTCATCTCCAAGACAACAACATCCGAGTGTTACCAAGAGCTGCATTAGCCAGGTTGCCTCTCCTGGAGAAGCTACATTTGGATGACAACTCAGTGTCCACGGTTAGTATAGAAGACCAGGCCTTTGCCGACAATCCTCGTCTTCGTCTGCTCTTCCTATCCAGAAACCACCTTTCCAGTATTCCCTCAGGGCTTCCAGCCTCGCTAGAGGAGCTCCGGTTAGATGATAATCGTATCTCAACTATTCCCACACATGCCTTCCGAGGTTTATCCTCTCTGCGCCGTCTTGTCTTGGATGGCAACCTTCTGGCCAATCAGCGGATCGCAGATGACACCTTCTCACGCCTCTCAAACCTCACTGAACTGTCTTTGGTACGGAACTCTCTTCAGACTCCACCTCTCAATTTACCTAGTGCACACCTACAAAGACTCTCTTTTCAGGACAATGCCCTGATCCACATGCCACGGGGCTCCCTTGATGGAATGCGTAGTCTTCAGAGGTTGGACCTGTCCGGGAACAACCTTACCACACTTCCCAGAGGGTTGTTCCGGGACTTGGAGAGCCTGGGGCAGTTGCTTGTGCGTGGCAACCCTTGGCACTGTGGATGCAACCTGCGCTGGCTGTACGACTGGCTGGAGGCCAAAGGGAACACTATTACAGTCCGAGGACTAACTTGCCAATCTCCAGAGCGAGTTCGTGACATGCCACTAAGGGACCTTACTAGCCAAATGGATGATTGTGAACTGGCAGCTGCTGGAGGTGGGGGAATAGGTGGAGTGGGTTTGCCAGGTGGGGGAGGTACTACTGGCAATAGAATGGGTGGAGCAGGAGTAACTTCCACAACTAGTTTCCCTCCACAAGGATCTCTGTTCACTCTGCGGTCCAAGCGCCCAGGTCTGGGGCTTCCAGACAAAGGCTTAGACTACACACTTGGCAGCAGTGGTGTGGGCAAGAACCTGGCCCTGAATGTAAAATCATTATCCCATGATAGCATTAGAGTTACATGGAGTGTGGCTCAAACATCTTCTTCTTTCAGGCTCAGTTGGCTCCGCCTGGGGACTAGTGCAGCAATGGGTTCCATTACTGAGACTCTAGTGAGGGGTGACCGAAGAGAGTATCTCCTTACTGCCCTTCAACCGGCATCCAGCTACATCATTTGTATGGTGCCCCTAGTCTCTGGCACTGCGAACAAAGCCGGCATGTCTGGAGGAAACACAGACACGGATGAGGCTCCAGTGTGTGCAAAGGCTGAGACATCTGATCCCAACCTGTCTGATGTTGATCAAGGGGAGGATCGGGGGTCAGAGCACATCACCTCACTTCCACTAGCTGGGATCATTGGAGGAGCCACTGCGATAGTCTCTCTAGCCCTCATTCTTGGAATATTCTGCTGGTATGGCCATCGTTCGAGGCGCCTTTCCTCAAGGGATCATTACAACCGCAGTAGCTCACGCAAAAGCAAGCATTATGATGACTACATTGAGTCAGGCACTAAAAAAGATACCACCATCCTGGAGATTCGAGGACCTGGATTCCAGATGACACCAATGGCTGCCAGAGAGACATTGCAACCCAAGCCAGTGCAGGAAGACTACATAATACACACTATCTTCCCTTCCAATGGCACAGGTCTATACAAACCGCCCCATCCCACAACTAATGCAGGCTATGGCACAAACCGTGGCTATAGAGAAGGAGGTATTCCAGATATAGATTACTCTTACACGTGATGAGCCTGATTTAGTGAACACTATTAAAGTATGGTACTGGATAGATGCACATTTTTTATCTGCATGGGGTCTACAGAACCCCATTGTGCCTTCTGTCTCCATTCCAACCTAGCCTGCTGTTCATGGCACCAAGGAAGCTCTAAATTGGCCCCAATGCCTACTAAGCAACCGTTTTCTGTGTTTGGCACCAGGAAATGGCTATACCATTTTAAGCAGTGATTCCAACTGCCATTTTCACTCCCCCCAGTGTAACCTGGTGTGTCCTCAGCACTACTGCTTTGTCTCCGGCGCCCTCAGTGAGGTGGATTCAAGGGCAGTACAAACTGTAATTTACACAGAAAAGCATTCTATTTAGAGCTCAAATCATATGTGATATGGATAAATGGCACTTACTGAAAAAAGAACAAATTTGTATGTAAACTTTCATCTCCTGTGACTCTAATTAGTAGCTGCCCAACTGCTTCATAGTGTTGCTCCTGACATGTTGTGGAGGAGTACAGTACTGGCTAGAAAGAGAGAGAACACCATGGTGGATAAGGATTTCTCAGAATCCATTGTTGTACAGGGAATCAAATGATATCTTGGCAGTGCAGCTCTACGGGGACTAAAAGCTTGCTGAAGAAAACATGGGCTAACGTTTTGGTTCCGGTTTTCATAAGTGACTTTGGACTTGGACATCTGGTGTAGGATTTAATGAGAGAGTACATGGAGTTACAAACAGTTGGTCGTGAATAGTGATGCACACTAGTTTTTAAACACCTCAAAATGATCTCGATAAGGTAGCAAGTTACATGAAGCTGCGGGGACATGTGACCTGTAAGGTTCGATTAGACTGACAGAATTTTTTTAAGAAAAGAAAAGAAAATTGCAACGCTATTATTAATGTTGACACAGGCAAGGTGTGTAGATATTTGAATCCAACAAAAAGACTTTTTGGAAGTGAACATGTGAAAACATATTGTGTTCCAAACTTGTTATGTATTTTTTCTGTAAGTTTATTTATCCCATACTGCTGTCTTTTTTTTTTTTGGTTTATATCTGTTCTATGGTTTAAATAATCTGTTTAGATAGAACTCGGTCAGTCCTGCTGCTGGTGACATTAAAAACACTGTGGTTTTGCCTAGCCCTGTAACTCATGTAATGATTAAGGATTATTTTGTGTTAACTATTGTCATTATATCACTATGAGCTCTCCAACTGACCAGTTATATCCCAATGTTCTAGTCAGATCCTCCCCAAAATCTGCCTTCAGTCTAAACCTAAAGAGATAATTAGTATTGATAATATTCCTGTTAATAAAAAAAGCACTATGATTCCTTTCCCCCAAACTCTTAACTATTCTCCTGATCTGAGGTCAGTTTTAATGTATTTAATATCAGTGAAGGGAAGCTGATCCTATCTCAGCACAAAGGAGCCTCTAACCTCTAACCAATAACCTTACTCCTGGAAATGCAGTCCATTCAGTGTCGGGTGGGCACATGGGCAGGACATCCAGCTGACACTTTCCTGTGTGATTACTCACAATAATTCATTTGGCTCCCCAAACCCAGCTGTAGCAGATAAGGCTGCTATCTACTCCAAATAGATATAGCTGTAAATTAGAGGTAGGGTTGAATGAAATGAAAGATAGTGAAGAAAAAGCATACAAACCGCAACACTGTGGACCTACACTGTGGGAGAACACGGCACTTGTTGCATGAATCTGAGAGACAGATGTATTTAATATTTATTTTTCTGTTCTTTACTTTCCTTTACATTTTTTTTATGGTTGGAAGGGAATTAGGAAATGTATGAGTGGGAGATTCATTTTTACATAATCAAACAGGTTGTGTTCAGGCATGCATAGAGCTGTTATTTTATCTCCTATGTTTCTACATTAACACACATCACTCTTTTCTTACCTTTCATTTCCTTTCCTTTCTGTTTCTTTTCTTTCCTTTCCTTTCCTTCCCTTCCCTTCCCTTCCCTTTTCCTTTTCCTTTTCCTTTTCCTTTTCCTTTCTTTCCTTTCCTTTTCTTTCCCTTCCGTTCCTTTCCTTTCCTTTCCGTTTCTTTCCTTTCATTTCCTTTCCTTTCCCTTCCCTTTTCCTTTCTTTTCCTTTCCTTTCCTTCCCTTTTCCTTTCCTTTCCTTTCCTTCCCTTCCCTTCCCTTTTCCTTTTCCTTTCTTTCCTTTCCTTTTCTTTCCCTTCCATTCCTTTCCTTTCCTTTCCTTTCCTTTCCTTTCCTTTCTTTTCCTTTCCTTTCCTTTCCTTTCCTTTCCGTTTCTTTCCTTTCCTTTCCTTTCCCTTCCGTTCCTTTCCTTTCTTTTCCTTTCCTTTCCTTTCCTTTCCTTTCCTTTCCTTTCCTTTCCTTTCTTTTCCTTTCCTTTCCTTTCCTTTCCTTTCCTTTCCTTTCCTTTCTGTTCCTTTCCCTTCCCTTCCATTTCCTTCCTTTCCTTTCCTTTCCTTTCCTTTCCTTTCCTATCCTTTCTCTCCCCTCCCCTTCACTTCCTTTCCTTTCCTTTCCTTTCCTTTCATTTCCTTTCTCTCCCCTCCCCTTCCCTTCCTTTCCTTTCCTTTCCTTTCCTTTCCTTTCCTTTCTCTCCCCTACCCTTCCCTTCCTTTCCTTTCCTTTCTCTCCCCTTCCCTTCCTTTCCTTTCCTTTCCTTTCCTTTCCTTTCCTATCCTATCCTATCCTATCCTATCCTATCCTATCCTTTCCTTTCCTTTCTCTCCCCTTCCCTTCCCTTCCTTTCCTTTCCTATCCTATCCTATCCTATCCTATCCTATCCTATCCTATCCTATCCTATCCTATCCTATCCTTTCCTTTCCTTTCCTTTCTCTCCCCTTCCCTTCCTTTCCTTTCCTATCCTATCCTATCCTATCCTTTCCTTTCCTATCCTATCCTATCCTATCCTATCCTATCCTATCCTATCCTATCCTATCCTATCCTATCCTATCCTATCCTTTCCTTTCCTTTCTCTCCCCTTCCCTTCCTTTCCTTTCCTTTCCTTTCCTATCCTATCCTATCCTATCCTATCCTATCCTATCCTATCCTATCCTATCCTATCCTATCCTTTCCTTTAAATGTATCTCAATAACTCCTTGTCCTTTACCCTTTTCTTTTCTTTTTTCTTTTCTTTTGTTTTCTTACCTTAGCTTTCTGCTATATCCCTTTTTCTTTTCCTGTCCTTTGATTTTATCCCCACTCTCCTCAAGGACATGATTTGAGCATTTAAAAGATGGAAGCAGATTAAATTCGCCCGTCAAGTACATCCGGCTTGTCTACGATTGTATTCGATATTACAACATAGTACCCTGGGTCTTATTTAGCGGAGAACGAAAACTGAACACGGCCCTTTGAAATCACAGGTCTAATCTCCCTGTTTTCAAGTCGCTCTTCCGATTCTTTGTCTGATCATACTCTTATGCGGTTACTTCGAATCCCATTCATGCCTCCTATTAAAAAAAAAAAAAGACGGCTTTGTTTAACAAAAGACCGCTCGGTATTTTTTTTTTAATGATTACTGTTAAAAAAAAAAAAATCTACCCAGCAGTTATGTGGAGTATATGATAAAGATATTCATTCAGAGGCTTTCATAGCAATCCCACAGGTGAGAGCAGTACAACAAGCTTTGGTTCGGACGAAAATCCTTATCACAGAGAACCTCCCTTACACATGAAAAAGGTGCCATTGGAATATCTCACCTTTCCTTCCTCACACACGTTCTTATAGTTGAAAGTCTCTTTGATGTATTACCGCTCCTTCCCTTTGACATTGCAGAACAGGGCACAAGGGTGTGGGCATGTTTTCATATGTTTGTTTTGTGAATATGTGAGGACACATACTGTACGTTGTGTCTGTGTGGGACCGAGGTGTTTGAAGCATACGGGGTCAGTCGTGGGTTTTCTTTTGTCCTTTTTTAAAACCATCTGCAGATTCTGCACCTCCTGCCGACACGGACCAGCAGTTGTTCCACCTGCGGCCCGTTTGCACAGATGTCTCCCAACATACACACACACCCCAAACTCAGCTCTAGCCACGTGCATTCATATTGCTTCTGTCTCAGACGAAGCCCTCACTTCCATCCACTCTAAAAATAACCCTCTTTTCCTTGTTTACGCTCACGGTATAATGCCACTGCATTGGTGAAAGGGTTTAGTTGAGGTCTCTATTTTCCTCTTGTCTCTTCTTAAGCCTTTCATATTTTTATTTTTACCTGTCTGTCCTTATTTATCTCTATCACTCTGTCTCTGTTTCCGGAACGTTCCCTCAGGTGCTGCCATCAGCCTGTTCTGATCATCATCTCTTCAGAGCTATAATCATCACACTCTCTCAGCCTTGTGGATGAAGAGTTATAGCGCTTTCAATCTGTCTAAGTGATGTAGTCTGCCTGTAATGACATCATAGCGATAGAGGCTACAGCACTTACGCCGGAGCTTGACGAGCCGTCATAAGGACGTCATATCACATGCTTCAAGGTCTGGTTTAATTCACACTGGTACAGACACTCAACTCAGTCCTGGCTGGAAAACGACCACACTGTGGCTCTGAGACTATATTACCCAGCACTAGCAGTGATACCTGAGTGCTCGCAGGGCGAAGGTGCCGTTTTATCAAACTTGCGAAACAGCTGTTTAGTCAAAATAAGTACTCTGTAATGCAACACCATTTTGTGCAAGGAATGCAGTCCATCACAGGAACATAAGGAGTGAAGATGCAATCCCGTCTGCCAGCGTAACCTAAAAAAAAAAAAAAAAAACCCATAATCGTTAAAGGCAATGAATTGAAACCCATCATTTGGAAATGACTAGGCAAGGTTGCTTTTTTTGCTGGACCAGTCTGCCACTGGACATTTAGATAATCATCCATAGCAAACAGAGGAACTTGAGAAGCACCATAGCTGCTTTGTTCCTCACCAGTTTTCTGACAAATATCTTTTACTCTGTATCTATCTTCATTCTCCAGCTGTAGCTTCTTATTTTCTAAGTGTATGGACGAAAGACTAGTTCACATCCTCGGTGTATACCGATAACAGTTGAACAATACGGGTCAGTCAGAGTGCCTGGACAGTGAAGTCAAAAGAAATACATGCTAATTTTATGCTATCTATCATATCTGACCAAGTGATACAACTTATATCAGGTGCACTCTTGGTGTACACTGACTTTTGCCAATAGGTTTATCCAAACTGACCTACAGTATAGGCGAATTTGAAAGAAAATAAATAAATAAATAAATAAAAATCATAGCTGGGCATGTGAGTGGTGGCTTAACTCTTAAGGCTTTAGGCTACTCATTGTGAGGTTATGACTTCAAATCCCAGCACTGCCAAGCTGCCACTGCTACCCTTGAGCAAAGTGCTTAACCCTCTATTGTAAGACATGTGGAATGAAAGCAGCAGTCCAGTGGCCTCCATTGCTGTCGTGGGATTTGAAGCCATAACCTTCTAGTAGTATTTTAAACAGGAGGTGCATTACTCTTGCAGAAACCCGCAGATGTTACATTCATGTTGGTCAAGCAAACGGTCAGATATGAAGCTTGCAAGGCATCTTTAATGCATTTATCCTTAGTCAATGCCTGGTCAGGGTCATGGAAATGGAATTTTTGTTTTAGTTTTGGGAATGTAGAGCTAGATTAATTCTGAATCATCAAGGCCAGTTACAAACAAAATGAACAAGCAAGGGTTAAAGAAATGAGTTTCCGGTTTCATTTCTGACCTTGAGTGACTTAGCGGAGGTAGAGGTACTGTCACACCATGCTGACACTGCTGGTGGTGGTGGTGGTGTTTTCAGCGTTAATTTTATTATTAGGGTTCATATTTTATTTAAAAATAAAAGAATATATTTAAAATATTTCGGGTTGAAATCACATCCACTGAATGAGACATATACAGTGTCATCGGGTTTACGTCCCTACTTAATTCCCACTGCCCCTTTGTTAGATAAATGAATAAATCCTAGGTTTTCACAAGACCAATATGTTGAGGCTTGATGAACTGGTCCTCTGCTGTCACTATGTTTCCTATCCATGGCATGTCCTGTGGGAGGCTTTAAGAACTACTGTCTCATCACTGTCTTTGCAGAATGCCTGGACACAGCAAAAATGTATGCTGTTACCAGTCTGAAAACTGAACATATATATATTCCTGGAGGATATGATGTACCAGTTATTTTAGGTTGCTGAAGATACAACGCAACATTGACTGTTAAGTGTAATTGGATTTGGGTTTTTTTTGCCTACCTTGCCAGAAAGAAAGAGATAAGTAGAAATATATATATATATATATATATATATATATATATATATATATATATATATATATATATATATATATATATATATATATATATATATAGATTCTCCTCTACCATTCTTTTTGTACATTGCTGCTTTTGAAAACAGGGCTCTCTTCTTTTTCCTCTGTTGGACCGGCTGATTTATGACTCAAAGAGAAGGGAAAAAAAGACTATTTTGTATAAAGTATGTTTTTTTTTTCTATGTGATTAAAAAGAGATGTACTGAAACCTGCTCTGGTTTTTTTTGGCGATGTCTTTGAACGTGTAATTGTGGAGAGGTGTGTGGTAGTTCATTCATTCGGTGTGTTTTAAATGCTGTTTTCTTTGATATGCTTCTGTCTCTTTCTCACACGCTCTGTTCTCTGATACACACTGCCACCAACACACACACACAATGCAGAGGGATGCCTGCTACAGAGAATAAAAGGATTTAAAATTTGTTTTTTAATTATTTATCATGACCATGTCATGGACCACAGCGACACAATATTTGAAATATGAAAAAAATCCTGTTAGAAAAATGAGGTAAATGGATATATAATAACCTGCATGTCGAGACACATTTAGAATTCATCTTTCATTATCACATATTCATCTTGCTCGGGCTCACCTTATAGCTCACACACATGCACAGGTTCGTAAGGACCTTCCATTGACATAATTATTACCACAAGAAAATGAGAATAAACAAATATATATATATATATATATATATATATATATATATATATATATATATATATATATATATATATATGTATGTATATATATATATATATATATATATATATATATATATATATATATATATATATGATAATAATAATAATAATAAAATATTTTATTTTATTTTATTTTATATATTTTCCTTTTTCTCATTGGGATAGGCTGAATGTTCCCACAAATTCAAGATTGTAAGATATTTCTATTCCTTTGGAGACATGTGTTATGGGCCCCATCAATATATAACAACATGCAGCCCCACACACTTACGCACAAACAGATTCAGTCTCGCTCTAGATGCCACATTCCCATATTGTACACTACCCTCACCATGTACTCTCATTCCAATTTCTGCCTTTACAGCTCCCATTGCCGATTTCTGCATTGGGGGGGGTGAGTGACTGAGTGAGTGAGAGAGAGAGAGAGAGAGAGAGAGAGAGAGAGATGGATATGAGAGTTGCTTTGGACGATGGGCGAAAAAGTAACACCGAACGAAAAAAAAACAGGTTTAGAATTACATCAAGCAACACTTTAGGCTAGTAAGAGCGATGTTTCTGTCTATCTGTGCACCTGGGTTCTCTCTGAACAGAAGGACGGAGAGAGAGAGAGAGAGAGAGTGCGAGAGAATTATTATTCTGAGTCAACAGCCTCCTGGTCCATAGGGAAATAATCTGCTGAAAAATAATTCTTTTAGTCGACACATTTGGCTGTTCAGAAATGTGTTTCTCACCTCAGTGGAAGAAAAGCTCGCATCATTGTTTCCACACAATCTCTCGTGTTTTAATGGCAGACTGCCTCATTCTCTGTCTCTAGTTTAGGCTTGACGCAGTATTCCTTCCTGAACGTGGCCACTCGGGTGTGTAAATACTAAAAATGACTGATTAAATCGCATCTTCAGAGTGTAAATACATATGCAAACCAATCATTCTTGGCTGATTTCCATCAGCAAAAACACACACACACACTCATCTGGAACGTGTACACTCACTTTCTCATCCACTGAGTGGATCTGGGTCTGAGTCGGGCTTCAGTGTGAGGTGATGAGGTGAAGGCACTGCAGTATGTGTAGACTATATGGATCAAGTGAGACTAAAGATACAACAAAACAAAGGAAATCCAACAAAAGGGTATCCAACAAAACATTATGCTTCATATAATACAATATAATACAACAACACCATGTAATTATCATGAAACCATTTTATCTATGGAAATGTATTAGCAATGGTTTTTATTTTAGAATCAAAAACAACTGTGGATTAATATTCCCAGCAGATTAGCATTTCAACACATCGTCTTAAAGACACGAAACCAAAACCCGGAGCAGATTATGTTTTACCAAATGACTCGAGTGCCAGATGTCCAAAAAGCCACAGTCACAACATGAACGTTTGACCTTATGGAAGATTTGAGACAGAAAACAATTCCTCTATATACCGGCGTAATTCACAAGAAAGGCTGTAGCTAGCAATATAATAGTTGGAACAAGGAAACATCAGAGAAGGGTACAGTTAGTTCTCCTACCACTTTAGAGTAGGATGAGGAGGAAAGGTTTTGCCTTCAAGCTATTCTTGGTTTGAGCGAGGGAGCTTGGGAATTTCAAGTTTTCTACATTGGGAGTTTGTTGGCAGTCTCTTGGCATCTCTGTGGTGCTTGCTAGCGAGCTTTAGAACCTTCAAACAACAAAACAACACACAAAAGCTAGTTAGTTACATCAACCTATTAGTTATTAGTTAACTTATCCAGCCTCTTAACTAACTGTGAACTCTGACACCTTTCCTCATGGGATCGTTCTCAAGTAAAATTAGGTGACGTAGGAAATAAAATGCAATGCACCGGACATACATTTCAGACGTTTAGACACTGACATTTTGCAAACAAAACAATGCAAATTCCCAGTTTGGGATGCTAAAATTGATGTGACGTGATGAAAATGAATCCTAACCGCAGTCCGTGAGACCAATCAGTGATATTTTTTAGAGCTAGAACATTTGAATTGCATGTGAAATTCGATGGTTTCAAAGCTGCTTTGCTGCTGCGTGTCAGAATACATCAGAATTAAACTTGAACCAAATGTCATATGCAAAATTGTACTGGATTTTGCTAATATATTAACTTTCGATTACAGTGAATAGAATTTCACTAGCTTTTGTGGTAACTGGCGACTTGGGGACCGCACCGTCTTGTTTATTCTCTACAGCGCTGTCCATCATCTATTTCAAGGACTGTACTGGAACGTAGAGATGAGAGGATTGGTGGAAAAGAATACAAGATGAGAAGCCCTTTTTAAAAAAAAGTAGTTTACTCAATCTCCCCATACCCCATGTACACCCCCCTGTACCAGTTATTGATTTGCCTAAAGTGCAGTCGAGGTCAATAGTCACGCATCCGACTTTTTTCCACCCCTGGTTCACTGGTCTTCCATTTGTCTCTGTCTCCATTGCCCATCCCCCATCTCCATCCCCGTTCCCTCCATCCACTCTCTCTCTCTCCCTGTCTACCCACATGTCCTTCATTCGACACTCGTAAATCAATCAATCAATCCAATTTTTGTGTCGGGAGCCGGTGTGAGCATGGCTGCCTGAAGCGACGCCCTGCAAAATGCAGCGAGCGATAAGGAGGGGGGAGGCAGAGACAGACGGAGGGAAAGACAAGGGGAAATTGTGCTTAATCTCCATTCAAATCTTATTAAGATAAAGGATTGAATAATGAGACGTCGTATTATTTGATTAGTGCATTTCAAAGTCACTGATTAGGTGTGGAGAACCAGAGTTAGGGCCAGCAAAATAAGGTGCAAGTTCCTAACCATAGCAAATAGGGCTCCCTCTCTCTCTCTGTGTCTCTCTCTCTCTCACACTCTCACACACACACACACAATCTGTGTGTGAGTGTGTGCCTCTCTCTCTGTCTCTCTCTCTCTCTCTCTCTCTCTCTCTCACACACACACACACACACACACACAATCTATGTGTTTCTTTCTGTCTCTCTCTCTCTCACACACATACGCACAATCTATGTCTCTCTCTCTCTCTCTCTCTCTCTCTCTCTCTCTCTCTCTCTCTCTCTCTCACACACACACACACACACATACACACAATCTGTGTGAGTGTGTGCCTCTCTCTCTCTCTCTCTCTCTCTCTCTCACACACACACACACACACACACAATCTATGTGTTTCTTTCTGTCTCTCTCTCTCTCTCTTTCTCTCACACACATACGCACAATGTGTCTCTCTCTCTCTCTCTCTCTCTGTGTGTATAGGTGTGTATAGGTGTGTGTGTGCTATTCTCTCTCTCTCTCTCTCTCTCTCTCTCTCTCTTTCTCTCACACACATACGCACAATGTGTGTCTCTCTCTCTCTCTCTCTCTCTCTCTCTCTGTGTGTATAGGTGTGTATAGGTGTGTATATGTGTGTGTGCTATTCTCTCTCTCTCTCTCTCTCTCTTTCGCTCTCTTGCACTCTCTGTGTTTGTTTCTCTCTCTCTCTCTCTCTCTCTCTCTCTTTCGCTCTCTTGCACTCTCTGTGTTTGTTTCTCTCTCTCTCTCTCTCTCTCTCTCTCTTTCGCTCTCTCACACGCTCTGTGTTTGTTTCTCTCTCTCTCTCTCTCTCTCTCTCACTGTATGTGGGTGTATGTGTGTGTTTGGCTGCATGATGAGGTCAGTAGTATTTTGCTGTGCTGTTTAGAGAGAAAATTAGAAAATCGAAGTGACCAATGCGACACCCTGCACTAGGCCAGAACAGGACAGGACAGCGAGATGCACAGGAGGCAGAAGAAGATACAAACAAAATCTGTCATCAAAATACACACACACATACACAGTTTGACAATATGACCTGTGGTAAATTGGCATCAAAGCAAGACGCCTAGTTGCACCTTGACATGCTCAGGAGTGGCCTATTTATTTCCTTCGCCACTAAAGGTGGCTGACAACAAAATTCTGGCACTGCCAGAAATTCTAGATTAAAATCTCAGTGTGACGGATTGCTACGACACTCAACTTCCAATAGGGGGGCGGCATCGCATGAAGCAAAACTCACAGACCTGCAAATGTGATAGCGGCGATGACAAAAGGTAAACAAACCGTGATAATGGCCGAAAGAAATCATTATTACCTCAAGCTCACATAAAATAAATCTGGCTGTATCTTTAGAGGATCTTCATTGTATAATCTGACATGGAGAACACACACATTATCACACAGTAATAATCTTTGCTGTAATTGTTTAATGGGGAAAAAAATAAATTTCTCTCCTACTAACAAAGCTGCATTTTTATAAATTGAGAGCAATCAAGACAACGGAGATATTTTAGCACTAAGTCTTGAAAGCATTCATTTCTGCAGCAAGTTAGCATGCTCATACTTCGAGTCCTTGTATCTCTCTCTCTCTCTCTCTCTCTTTGCTGATGTCATTACATTGCTAATCATATTTACATAGTCTAAGAAGGTGATGAAACCTTAAACAGTGTAGCTAAAATCATTGCTAGGATTTACGTCTTTGTTTGCTAAGAGTTTCGGCGAGGATAGAGAAAAGGTATGAATTACTGCACTATCTGCTCCGAAGCTTGGTTGGTTTTTATAACTGAGTTTTATTATTAAATGTCCTGACAGCTTTAAGGTTAGAGCTCAAACAAAAAGGAGTGAGAAAAATGTACCTGGCAAGCTATACAATAAAACTTAATCCGCTAAATGTCAGGATTTTAGCTAGCATACGTTTGTTTGAATGACTGTTACGGGTCCACTGGTATGTAATTAAATCCTTAGATTCTGTATTTATCCATATGTAGAGAGTAAAGAAGAGCTACGTAGTTAAAACATTAATATAACCTCTTTAGACCAGATTGTAACCAAATACTAAACACACATTGTGTAATATGTGTGTATTATACAGCGCAAAGCTTGAAAAACACCCCCACGACCTTATTCCATCCCGAGAAGCTAGCTGGCTAGCTAAGTGCTAATATGTTATGTCACATGTGTCACAGGTTGATACAAGAGGGATTTCAGCACATGGCTAAATTCTCACTGGTGTATTTGACAGCGGTTAAACCTGTCAGAATGCATGTTAACAACCTAGCATTAGCTATGCTTGCTAGCTAGGCAGTTTAGCAGGCAGGTTCCGTGGCTGAATGTCACTGAGGGTACAGCATCAAGAGCTCTAATATCAGCTGTGACTGGGGCGTATTTAGAGACATTAAGCCTAGTAACAGAGCTCATATTTATTGCTCTTTGAATTACTTTCATACACGGAGAAAGTTTCGGTGAATCTAGCAATGTGCTAGCAACATAGCAGCTCAATTCCATAATGCAATGTGGTGTGATGTCAATTCCCAAGTCTTATAAGCCCACACACGCACACACACACACACACACACACACTTCCTGCTTCTGTTTTGTGAAAGCTATCAGAGTTTCCCATATAGCTGTGATCTAGCACTAATACTTCCCACCTCACCTCTCTCTCTCTCTCTCTGTCTCTCTCTCTCTCTCTCTCTCTCTCTTCTCTCACACACACACACATACAGAAACACACTCCTGTGATTTACTGTTCACTCTTTCCCTAGTGCACGTGGACTATTCATTACACAAGCCACTGGTTTAATCCCCACACACACACTCCCCACACAGCCAGAGCTGTCCTCTGATCGATGCAGCCAGAATAAATCAATCGATGGCACTGCCACGCCAATACACTCTCTTTCGTCTTTCCTCCCTGTTTCTAGCCTTCATTTCTCTCCCTGCCATGCTCTCGCACTCTTTCGTTTTTTCTCTCTTTCTTTGTTCCTCTGCTTCTTACCTGTGAGTTGACATTAATGCTTGTATTCTCTCTCACACATACACTTGTTTTACCTCAAACACACACGGGTTTTACTTGTCACACACCTAAAACACTAACAATGGGAATGCAAGAAGTAAATTGGTTGGTATTTTTATGTGGGAGGCCAATATGAAGGAATCTTATTTGAAGGTAAATTGATGGGTATAACTGCATCAAGTTTTTGTGTGAGAGAACAATGTATAATGTAAGAGCATTATATTCTCATGTAAGAGGTAAATTAGTGAATGTAAGAGCATTATATTCTCAAGTAAGAGGTAACAGTGAATGTAAGAGCATTATATTCTCATGTAAGAGGTAAATTAGTGAATGTAAGAGCATTATATTCTCAAGTAAGAGGTAACAGTGAATGTAAGAGCATTATATTCTCAAGTAAGAGGTAAATTAGTGAATGTAAGAGCATTATATTCTCAAGTAAGAGGTAAATTAGTGAATGTAAGAGCATTATATTCTCAAGTAAGAGGTAACAGTGAATGTAAGAGCATTATATTCTCAAGTAAGAGGTAAATTAGTGAATGTAAGAGCATTATATTGTTATGTAAGAGGTAAATTAGTGAATGTAAGAGCATTATATTGTTATGTAAGAGGTAAATTAGTGAATGTAAGAGCATTATATTCTCAAGTAAGAGGTAAATTAGTGAATGTAAGAGCATTATATTCTCATGTAAGAGGTAAATTAGTGAATGTAAGACCATTATATTCTCAAGTAAGAGGTAAATTAGTGAATGTAAGACCATTATATTCTCAAGTAAGAGGTAACAGTGAATGTAAGAGCATTATATTCTCAAGTAAGAGGTAAATTAGTGAATGTAAGAGCATTATATTCTCATGTAAGAGGTAAATTAGTGAATGTAAGAGCATTATATTCTCATGTAAGAGGTAAATTTGTGAAAGCAAGAGCATTTTATTTTCACGTCTGACAAAAACCTACGAAATGTTTTTATGCAAGAGGAAAAGTGGCAAATGTAAGAGCAGTTTATTTTAGCGTGAGAGGTAGAATGCAAAATGTAAGAATGTCAGAGAGGTAAAATAGTGATTGTTAGGGCATTTAATTTTCATGCACAGGGTAAAATTGTAAATGTAAGAGCATTTTATTGCCTTATGTGAGAGGTAACCTTAAAGGCATTTTGTTTTTATATTAGAATTAAAATTGTGAATGCAACAGCATTTTATTTTCATGTTTGACCTCAAAGGCCGAACTTTAGAGTTTTTCCCATGCACAAAATGCAAAAATGTAAGAGCAATTTATTTTAGTGTGAGAGCTAAAATGTAAAATGTCAGAATGTTTAAGATCATTTTGTTTGTATTTGAGAGTTAAAACTGTGAATGCAAGAGCATTTTAGTTTCGTGCATAAGGTAATATGGTGAATGTATTTTTATGCGAGAGAGAGAATGTAAGAGCATTTTATTTGCACGTGAGATGAAAATGGTCAACATAAGATCATTATATATTAATGCGAGAGGTATGACGGTGAATGTAAATGCATTTTTACTTTTGTACAAGAGGAAAAATGGTGGATGTAGTAAGTGACATTAAAGGTATAGGTATACCTATGCTGGAAACGTGTTTTGATAATCTGCTAAAGGTCAGTTAGCAAAACATTTCTATAATGGTTTTATTTAAACTTGTCCATCTCTAAGATTTTACCCTTGTACAATGTATAATAGTCAGTGATTTCTTTTTCTTATACAATGGACGTGATGGTGAATTTTATGCAACAAATAAAATAGTAATGAGATATGCCATGACTTTATGAATTCATGCCCCGATGGAGTTGTACATTTGTGAATAGAAATGCGTTTGAAGAGGTGAAAATGGTGAATATGAGAGGATTTTCTGCTTGTGTATGGGGTAAAGTGCTGATTGTGTGAAAGCATTTTGCATGTATATAAGAGATTAAGTTTGAATAATGGCCTAAATGGCACCTCATAATCATCTGCTTTCCTCGCTTTTCATTTTGAAATCCTTCATTCTCTCTCCTCCGTAGCTGTGTTCACTCCCTCTCTTTATCTCATTTGCCAGTTTCATTTCTTTCTCTTCATCCCTCCTGTGTGGCTTCATCTCGTTCCCTGTTGGGAGAACAAATCATTGTCCATCCCCCTCTTTTCCTATTTTACAATTTTTCCAGTGCCACCCCACCTTCCCTCAGTCTTTACTCATTTATCGTTCACCTGCTCCACCCCTCTTTCCCTGTGCCCTCTTCTGCGTGTGGCTCTCGCTCTCTTTTTGGCACTGCCTCCCTCATTTTTCTCCTCATGCTGTCGCTTCTTCTGCAGGCAATCTAGCTGTGCACTGGGCTGTGAAAGACTCCCTCTTTCTCTCAAACACACACACACACACACGCTTTCTGTCCAACACTGTGAATGAGCACAGAAGTCGTACACATTATCAAACTGTCTTTCTCTTCCACATGCTTTAAGAACAGAAGCCACTTTGCAGATACAAGTATAGGCTTGCTGATGAAATATCACCCGCTACTAACGGCTTTCCCTACAGATTTATCGTCTGTACAGCGACCATTACACAAACCAAAGCTCAACACATTTTTTTGAGTTCAGTGGGTTTTAGCAGTGCCGTCGCTTGTCACTCAGCATTACAACCATTCATAAATACACCCAGGCACTTACCCATGCCTTAAATAGCTTTTTACATAACCATCAGTGTGTTTGTCAAAACAGTTGGTGGACTCATTAGGGTTACACCGCCATGCTAGTGTTGATTCTAATGACTGGTGATGGGACAGACAGATCGCAGCTCCCTACACTCCTTGTTTTCCCTCAACACTCCTCGGGTTCCCAGTGCTGCGATCCTGGAGCTGTCAGTTTGAGGCAAAGCAGAGTGGAGAGGTGGCATCGCCAAAACACACTCGCACTGTATTTTCTACTGCACAGTCACTGGCCTAAACAGCAACCGATGATACGATGAAATCCTCGCTTATTTTCTAGCAACTACAGAAGACGTCTGGAATAGTCGCCATGCCAACGGTTAAAATAAACATTGATATAAATATGTCTAACCGTTTAGTTAACCGGCACGAATAACACAGCCAGCTGTAATCTCAAATCACAGGCTTAGAACTTCAACAGAGACTTGAATGGCGGATGTTCCACATCTTATAAAGGCTTATAAATAATACTTTAACAAAGTCTATTAATTAATAGGGTGAAGCTTTCTGTAAAGAGATACAAGTTTATATTACATACATAGAAGGAGTCTCCAAAAGTGTCAGTGCTTACATGGGAGATGCTTTTAATTGGGATCGTAACAAGACAAGCTGGATTATTTGTCTTCTTAACTTCAAGAGAGAAAAAAAAGAGTAAGGGAATGGCTATCTTTATTGACTACAGCTTAGGTCATTTCTCGGAAGCTTTCTACAACATTTAACAGAGCTAGAGATGGATATAAAGTACATATTGTGCATTGATGAATACAATTTTGTAATAGCTGACACACTGATTTGGTACAAGAGGAATAAAACACCCGCTGTTATTGGAAAATAATCAAATTTCTGGTGTGGTTACAATAAGTACGCCTTGGATCGGGCTAAATTGCAGAACCTGACTGTGGATTATTTTTTTTTCTTATAACAGCATGACCTATCATGGTGTATTCTGAACATAGCGGCTACAATTAAAGACTTGCCGATGAATGCTTTTTTAAATAAGATCACAACGTGAAAGTCAAATCAATGTGATTAAAAACCTTGCGGCATCGTTCCATCCAAGTAAAAACTATTATAAAATATTTTTGGTGCATTTCTTACAGCTTTTTTTTTTTTTTTTTTTTAACAGAACAAATGAAGCAGGCTGCTCTTTATTTCTTTTTATTCTGTGTGTTTTATTGACTATGTCTGTGTGCATGATGTTCCTCTTGCTACAGTGGGGTCCAGAAGTCTGACAGAGTGCAATAATGAAAATGCATCAATTATTCAGTCTTTTCTAATTGAACACAATACAGCAATTTGAGTGAGAGAGAAAAAAAATCGAATCTTTAAAATATTTACACGAGTTTCTTTTTATTCTGGTTATTTTCCCGTTTGCTTTAATGAGAGCGTGCACTCGAGCTGGCATGGACTTCACAAGTTGGTGCAAAACCTCCTGATCCATTTTGATCAAATCCTTCAGTGTCATCTGAAGATGTGCTTCAAAGGAAGAGATGAAAAATCTGACCTTTTGTTCAAAGCAGTTAGCACGGTCAATATCACGGACTTGCTTACATTTAAATAGGGATCTAGAAATAGTGCAGAATTTTATTAAATATTAAATATTCAAGAATAGGGGTGCCTTGCAACTTTCCCTGCCTCCACCCCGTGTACATGGAGTTTGCATGTTCTCCCTGTGCTTCGGGGTTCCCTGGTTTCCTTCCCCAGTCCAAAAACATGCACTGTAGGCTGACTGGCATCACTAAATCGCCTGTAGTGTGTGAATGGGTGGGTGAGTGTGTGTGCGATTGCACGCTGTGATGGGTTGGCACTCCATCCAGGGTGTCCCCTACTTTGTTTCCTGAGTACCCTTGGTTTCCAGGACTCCAGGTTTCCTGTGACAATGTGTATGATGGGTGGATGGCTGTATGGATGGATGGATGGATGGATGGATGGATTGGTGAATGGATGGGTGAATGGATGGATGGATGGCTGGGTGAGTGAATTTGGTTGGATGGATGGATGGATGGGTGGATAGATGGATGGATGGATGGATGGATGGATGGGTGAATTTGGTTGGATGGATGGATGGATGGATGGATGGGTGGGTGGGTTGTATGAATTTGGTTGGATGGATGGATGGATGGATGGATGGGTGGGTGGGTGGGTGGGTGAATTTGGCTGTATGGATGGATGGATGGATGGATTGGTGAATGGATGGGTGAATGGATGGGTGAGTGAATAGATGGATGGGTGGGTGAATTTGGTTGGATGGATGGATGGATGGGAGGATGGATGGATAAAACATTCTGTAAATAAAAAATTCTAAAACATTCTTTATATTTGTACTCTATGCATAACCAACAGACAAAAAAACAGCTTTGCTGGCCACACCCACTAGTATAGCCACTGATCTGGAACAGGTACAAAAAAAAAAAACATAAACCAGAAACCAGTATTAAATGAAGCAAGCAGCAATGTAATTACTGTACAGGAGAAACATTTGAGGAACACACACTCATTCGACTGTCTCTGTCTGCAGAGCTTCCTTCCTTTAACCTTTTCATTGCTGCTTAGTGTTTAGCAGCATCACACGAGAAATGATGTCGCCAATGCACAACCTTCAGAGAGCAGGTACTTTAACTCAGAGCATCATGATTCAGATTAGCAAATGTACCATGTCTTACTGCACTGACCTGGAGAAAAGTGCTATTATCACGTAATTAAAACCAGGTCCTGAGCATGTAAATTGATAATTAATAAAGAAAATTGTAAATGATTACTGAAACGGTGTGAATATCACATTAGCATGATGTGGTTTTGATTCAGTATGCGTTCAGCTGGATTTTTTTATTTTTATTTTTATTGCACATGAAATGGCTGAAGCATGACAGGTTATGAATATACATAGCCATACATTACACATACTGCAGAGGTATACATCATAATGAAAGATGTCAAGCCATGACTCCTGTGCGCACACACACACACACACACACACACAGAAGAGAAATCTTGTATTACTGTCTTTGTGTCATTTTTGGTGCCAAATTAAAGGAAAAAAGCACGGCGTGTTAGTAAGCCATGACGAGCCACCAGAGGAGCTTCAGTGCACCTTGACATTGATTCTACAAGTCTGTCAGGAACTGTACTGGAGTCATAAACACTGTTTTTTCCAAAAGCTATTCCCTCAACTGGTGTTTTGAAGATGGTAGTGGAAGCTGCTCTCTGATATACAACTCCACAATCTCCCAAAGGTCTTCAATTGGATTGAGATCTGCTGATGTCTCAAAGCCATAGCCACATGATTTACATCATTTTCATCCACATCACCCCATTCAGTGAGCCTTTGAGATGTGGACGGGAAGAGGACAGAAGTGGTTTGTTGTAGAATGAAGGTGATCAGTCAGAAGAAATTTGTATTGATTTACAAGGCGGCTTCCATCTGAGGGGAAAAGTTGAATCAAACCATGATAGCAAATTACCACCAGATCTATCTATCTATCTATCTATCTATCTATCTATCTATCTATCTATCTATCTATCTATCTATCTATCTATCTATCTATCTATCTTTTTTTATTGTCATTCATCTTGTATATTACTGTAGCCTCTCCATTGTAAAGGCAATCATTTGTCTCTTTTAATCAATGTAAGTTTCTTCATGGCTACCATAGCAAAATAGGACGAATTCTCATCATAAGGCCTGAAAACATGCTGAATACATCCACCAAAAGCACTCTTGTGCTGAACAGACAGTCAGACAAAAGAAATCAATCCTAGCATGGATTTTGTGAATTAAAAAGGTAGCACATCTTCCAGTATGTAGGCTAACATTGCCCTCTTCTGTATGCCCAAGGAAGTTACAATGAATGAATGAAT
Source organism: Hemibagrus wyckioides (assembly GCF_019097595.1). NCBI lineage: Eukaryota > Metazoa > Chordata > Actinopteri > Siluriformes > Bagridae > Hemibagrus > Hemibagrus wyckioides. The sequence goes on along the minus strand of NC_080737.1, from coordinate 14,856,371 downwards.
GAATGAATGAATGAATGAATGAATGAATTGATTGATTAATGAAGGAATCAGTTGGAGGCAAGGCATATGAGTGAATAAACGGCTGCTTGAGAGAATTTACAGAACAAAAGGCCCTTGTGGAAATCTGGGACTGATTGGAAATGTGGTTATAAATAATTCACTATAAACACGGACTCCACTCGTACTGTGTCAGTATGTCTCTTTCAGGCTATATGGCAAAAAGGTGTAGTCATGCTGTTTAATCATGTTATTTTTATATATTTGACCTTTACTTTTTATATAATATAAGTATGAGACAGAACAGATTGAGGGAAAGAGAGCGAGAGGGAGAGTAAGAGAGTGAGAGAGATGACAGGGATTTTGGCAAGTGAGTGTGGTATTGATTGCAGCTGTCGCTGCTTCGTGAAGTGTAAGAGCTTTTGAGTGAGAGCTGCTCCTCAATCAGACCGACTTAACAACTACAGCACAGTGTGTGTGTGTGTGTGTGTGTGAGAGAGAGAGAGAGAGAGAGAGAGAGAGATAAGACAGAGGATCAGTAATTGTAATCAGTGAGACCACAGACACAGCAGTATGAAAATGTGAGTGGAATAAGAAGTTTGAAATCTGTTCCCTTAGCTGAAGCAATGCCTTTAAAAACCACTGCAAAGATAAACCGGCTCTCTGAGTCTGGGAGTGTCCTGTGTTTCTGTTTTGAGTATGTATGCCCATCTGCAACAGGAAAGCAAGAGACATAAAGAATATATACCATATGGACAACATGTGTGAGTTTTGGAGTAATTTGGATTACTATTCCAACATAACAGTATGTAACAAATGTCTTTTTTCTTGTTCCTGGGAAATAAGTGTTATTTCCTTGCAACCCAAATAAAGAGAGAGAGAAAAAACATCTTAGCCATGAAATTTTGGGTTAGTTTTGGGCAGGTTTTTTTTTTAGTAAAATGGGCTAGCTTATACAGTATTTATTTAACTTATTTACCTGTGTATATGTTTGCACCTGACACCAAGACAAATTCCTAGTACTGTAAAGTGCTCCTTGCTGACCCTTTGCTGTACCTGGCAGTAAAACTTTTTCTGATTCTGATTCTGATTCTAATTTTGAGGTTTTCGTTAAAAGCCCAAACCCAAACTTCAAGAGGCTTAATGGCTATTTTTTTTTATCATTTTCCATCAAGAGTAATTGGAAAATGTCATTCACTACCCAGGAAGAAAAATTGTGTTACGTAGTGTAATGGTTCTAACCTCTTTTGCTGCTGTAACAGCTTCCACTCATCTACGAAGGCTTTCCTCTAGATTTTGGTGTGTGGCTATGGGGATTTTCTCATCCAGCCACACGAACATTAGTGAGGACATTAGAGAGGAAGAATCAGTATTCTCCGAACTATTTTACAGTTTAGCCGACGATGGCTAAGGGTCTTGCTTAAACAACCCATAGCGGTGGCTGGGCAGTACTAGGAACCAAACTTATAACCTGCCAATCAGTAGCATTAACCAATGAGCTACCACTTCATCAGATATAGTAGATACCTATACACTATATGGCCAACAGTTAATTGACCCCTGGCCATTACACTCATAACATCTGCCACAAACTTTATCAATACAGTGTGTACAGATTTTCTACAACCCTTCCAGTGAAACCCCTTTATTTATAAGAGCATAGATTTATTCTGTGAATATTATACAGCTATTCAAATATTAAGCAAATATGTATTACCGTATTTTATTTATTATGTTTCTTGGATATGATTCAGAGACCTCTGGGAAACCCTGGACCCCCATTTAACAACCAGAGGCCTAAACAAAGTGATGTAAACAACTATCTTTACAGATTTTTGGCTAGGAATGTGAAATATCCAGATTATTTAATTAATGACTAATTATAATGTACTTTTGCAATTATACATTCTGTTACCAAATTAAATGAGGTGCTTTTATGTATTTTTATTAATTTTTTTTTAATTATATTTGAGTTTTTTAATTGAGTTTTTTACACATTGTTAAAAGTCATATATTGAGGGCCCTTTCATAAGAGATGTCTCAATCTTTCTCGCGCTTTCTTTGACGTTTCTCTGCTCAGCGGCAGCGTACTGGCTTTTGATTGGTTGCGTGCAGTGGCTCAACCAATGGGAGGAGAGTGCGCGACATAAGCGCTGAGAAAAGTCAACACTCGCTGGTGAGGCTAGTTGATTTTCCTGTATGAAGGGAGTAGGTTGCCACGACGTAAAATCTCCCACTTAGTTTCTGTACAACTCCAAACTTCAGACCGCGGCTTTATCGTAGTGAAAGCAATATAATGATATTATAGTTAATTTATTAAATTCAAAAACTGTGTTGTGATGTAATGAAAATAATCTGACAAACATAAACGTGACAGATTTGATGAGGTTGCGGATGTACAAGGCATCAACATGGCAACCCGGTTCTTCGGCAACGCTGAAATTATGAAAGGGCGGGGCCTCACTGCTGTCGTCTCACAGTAGTTTCTGGAACCTCATGGTTACACTATGGAGAAAGTAAGTATCGCGAATTAGCCTTGATTTTCTGAAATAAAAAATATGCATTATTAATAGACAAACGCACAGATTATATCCATGGATTAAATTATTTGATTGTCGTTCATTATTCGTGTTTTGAGTCAATTGACTTGCTTGTTAAATACCGGCATTGCAGTAGTGCTCATTGTTAGCCATGATGCTATCTGACTAGCTAGCTAGAACACCAGCTCAGATTAGAGACGTAAAGATGGCAGATCGATTCACACGTGTCTTTAATTTCGCACAAATCTGATGATTACCGCGATTGATCACGCGTGATTAAATCTTAACGTGTAGCAGCACGTAGTATTACCTGTATAGCTAATCACATAAGAGCCTGGGTTAGCTAACTAGCTAGCGCGTTTACCAGAGAGGTACAGGACTGAGAAAAGTGTCATTACATGCTGTGTTAAAATCTATATAAATTTATTAATAGCATATGGAGCTGGGTGAAAACGAAAGAAAGGAAGCAGCCACGAATAGGTCAGGCTCTTTGATTGATCTGGAACTTTCTAGATGGTCCAGCTAGCAGCCAGGTGCTGAGTTTGGTCTGTAGGTCATCTTCAGGAGTGAGTAATCATCATCATCATCATCTGTGATCTTAAAGAAGTTAGAAGTTTCTGTTCCTAGCTATTTGTTGGCTGAACGACCTGACAAAGTTGGCTGACAAAGTTTGTTGATTAGCTAAATATTTACTGGCGATCTGGTTAAATAGTTTCCGAAAGTGTTTGCAGTAGTTTAGCAGGGATAGGGATGGTGCATTAAATAACTGACAATTACACGTCTTAAAATAAGGAAAAAAAGTTCTGATTTTTATCTAGATATTTAATGTATATAGCTAGAATGTGGCAGATGTCCGCGATCAGCTGTCACTGGCATTTCTGACACCCATGGGGGAACAGGTGTAGCCCTGCGCGTGACACTCAATAGAAAAGGGTTTGCACTCATTACGGCTTGTTTTCTTACAACACACGTGTGATTATATACAACAGTTTAAACATCCTCTATCGAACAATACACTGGTCGATGCCCAAGAAAGTACTGTAATTTGTTTGAGAACTTTGCCATCGCGTCGCTCGTTATAATGACCAGAGCTATGAATATTCATCAATATGCAAATCGGGAACGCCCACAACCGAGTGTCGTCATACCTGTGTATGCAACGTTATATTCACTTTTAGTTATTTAACTGCCTACATCTGGCGTATAAGTGTAATAATTTAACATCAGCCGGTATGGATACAAAATTACTCAAAAGGCAAAGAACAGCCCAAAAACAGCAGGATATATGACTGTAATTTATAGGTCTCTGGTATTAACCTCATATTGACCCGACTGGTATTGACCCCACTGGAAGCCTCGTCCTTTCTCCATCACCACTGACTGAAAGATTACTTATGTGGGGCTGTTTCTGTTTGGTAGCTGGCTCATTAAATGTGTAAGTTATATGAATGCATTAATACGTTACCAAACACACACCAGAGACGGAGCAAGGAAACTCGCGCTTCAATATTTTAGGCACTTTCCTTTCTATTTGGTAGATTTACTCAAGTGGCATCCTGTTCAGATAAACATAGAATGTTTTTTGTAGTCATTTATGTGAAAATTAAATCATTGGCTGCTTATTAGACCAGTATATAGTTTTTTATTATTATTATTATTATTATTAAGGATGGAGTGAAAGTGTGAAGTGAGAATGCAGAGAAATTTTTCACACAGTTAACTATTATTTAATATTAATAAGTTTATATGAAATGTTATAAGTAAATAAGTTAGGGCAAGGATTATTTTATATCATTATATTCGATTATCATTTACATTTAATTTGATTACATTCAGGTGATATAATGATCAAATGATCTACTGGATCCCCCCCCCCACCCCCCCCGTATCATCCTTTCCTACATATTGTCTTATTGTCCATGCATCAGTTTTAAATCAAAACCCCTCCAGTGTCAGCACAAGTATGGCTATGTCTACACTAATGTGGATAAGCTGCGTTTCTCTTCTAAAAATGCTCCATGTCCACATTATCATTTTCATTCGTTTCCCAAAAGTTGGTCATCCACACTGAAACGTCTGAAGGCGGAAGGCCAAGTGTGGACATGGCCTAAGAGTCAGAGGTTAAGGCTGTAAGTTTTCCCATACAGGATTGTCATCATGTTGGACAACTCTGACATCTTGGACATAGCTGCATTTTTTTGTGTAACTTAAAGCATGTCAAATCGTTAGGTAATAACAGAAACCACATAAAAATATGGTGTGTAATTCTTTAATAAATGCCTGTTTGCATATTGTAGTGGAAATGATGGGGGGGATAAACACTTTAAAAGGTGCAGTTATTGACAAATCAACTTGCACCACCCTGATTGTTTTCTTCTAACAGCACGCCCCCATATAATTGACTTAATATTAGATATAAAGGATAATCATGATGAATTCCCATATCTCAGGTCTATTACCAAGGTAAACTATAACACAAATGAACCGTCACATTACAACAGAGTAATCAAATTTTGCCTAATTTTTTATGATCTTAGTTTAAATATTTTAGAAGCCATACTTAATCACCCACAATGCAGTACACTCAGTCAATCTTCTTGCTCTCGAAGTGTGACACCATCCGTGTGCCTTTCCACCCTCAGGTATCTCAGCTGAAAGACCAGGGTAATAAGGCGCTGAGCGCGGGGAAGCTTGATGAAGCAGTGCGCTGCTACACCGAGGCTCTGGCATTGGACCCAAACAACCATGTCCTCTTCAGCAACCGATCTGCTGCCTACGCGAAGAAAGCAGACTATGAGAACGCCCTGAAGGACGCATGCCAGACCATTAAGATCAAGCCAGACTGGGGCAAGGTAAATGATGCTATCAGTGCTTCTGGGGGATTCTTTAGCACTCTTTTTTTTTTTTTTTTATATCAACTCTCACAGCTTAGCGCAGTATCTTCATTGCTGTTTTCCTGAGGATTTAATTCCCGTTTCCTTACGCAATTGATATCCAGTGGTCCATTAGCGAGCTGGATGGAAACGAAACCTACGGCTCCTTAATGGTTTGCTCCTAGAGGTTCAAGACTTTATAGTCTTTTGGTAACCTTAATGGGGTTTTAAACACAAAAACAATTTGTAAATCCGAACTCTCTTTTAAACGGGTTGCCAGTCCAGTACTAAATGTGCAGCATCATAGACACATAAATCATATATATTGTCTGATGTATTTATTTCAGGGTTACTCACGAAAGGCTGCAGCCTTGGAGTTTCTGGGAAAGTTTGAAGATGCTAAATCAACCTATCAGGAGGGTCTCCGGCAAGAGCCGTCCAACCAGCAGCTTAAAGAAGGGCTTCAGAATATCGAGGCCCGACTAGCAGGTACACACACTTGCGGGATTGTAATACCGGTGCGCTTTAATTACATCCCGCATTAAAATGAACGACCGATTTGAAATCCAGATCTGTGGATTTTATGGTGTGTTCATAGTTGTGATTTTGATACGGAACAGTTAGCACAGCACTCTCATCGCTCAAGTGGATAAGGTCGTGAGGCCGTTGTTGCTAGGCAACTGGGAGGCATGAATCCTCAATTAGGCTAATCATTTAGCTGGCAGCTGTTAACTTTTATTTTTATTTATTTTTAAAAAAATTTTTTTTAAGCACAGTTTCAATGTTTCCATCAGACAAGTTGGGAAATTGCTAAGACTTAAAGACTGTACTTATGCTACACTAGTACCAATGACTAGCCCAAATTTTCAACAGCATCTTGAGAAATGTACAAAAAAAGCATCATGAAGACTGATCTATCAGATATTTGTCCCCCAGACATTTTTGTCCTGTTGCTTTACTCATCAGTAATCTGTTTTCGGTGTGCCCTTGCCTTATAGAGAAGAAGATGATGAACCCCTTCGCCACCCCTAACTTGTATGAGAAGTTGGAGGGGGACCCCCGAACCCGAGCCCTCCTGTCTGATCCCAGCTACAGAGAGCTGCTTGAACAGCTCCGCCAGAAACCATCTGAACTCGGCACGTAAGTGTTCGCTCGCGCCGGTGTAATATATCTTTCTGACAAGTTTGACCTGCCAGTTCGTGGTAGCTGTCTCTCTTGACAGCTCTTCAGGCTATGGGGAAACATGAGGACTCTCTCTTTTTTCCCCTTTTACTCCTGTCTTATTCTTTTCCTCTTCTTTTTCCAGACCCTGGTATCTGTCTTAGCTGTCAGTCCCACAAGCCTACACTTTGGTGCTATCTGCCTTAATTACTCTCTCCTTTCTAGCTACACATTCAGTTCTCACTGCCTGTCTAGCTCATCCGCTTACTTCCTTTTAACTTTGCTACGCGCTGTCCAATCCAATTTTTCTCAATCATTCTCCCCCTTTTGACTTCTGTCTCTGTGTGACAGGATCATATTTTTTTTTTGTCCTCTTTTTGTATATATTTCACTGCAGGAGGTTGCAGGACCCACGTGTTATGACAACCCTTTCAGTGCTGCTTGGATTCGACCTAGCTGGCATGGAGGAAGACGAGGAGCCGACTCCTCCCCCTCCACCTAAACCCAAAGAGACCGCCCCACCCCCTCCCAAAGAAGAAGATCTGCCAGAGAACAAGAGATTGGTACAAACTCTAAACATTACATAAAATGTGATTATTATTGTGCATACAATTTCCCTGAATGTAATTAACAAGAAATCCCTCATCTTGTGCGGTGATGATTTCCACCATCTGTGCTGTTGGCTAGCTAGTTCTTACTCATTTCGCACTAATAAACACACATGTGCCAACATCTACAGTTTAGCTGTTGCTTTCTATGATTTTTGACTGCTTGAGACACTTGCTTGCTTCATACCAAGACATTTTGGACAATTTCATGCTCCCAACTTTGTGGGAACAGTTTGGGGATGACCTCTTCCTGTTCCAACATGACTGCACACCAGGGCACAAAGCAAGGACCATAAAGACATGAATGAGGGAGTTTGGTGTGGAGGAACATGACTGGCCTGCACAGTGTCCTAACCTCAACCTGATGGAACCCCTTTCTGATGAATTAGAGCGGAGACTGCGAGCCAGACCTTCTCATCCAAAATCAGTGCCTGACCTCACAAATGCGCTTCTAAAGGAATGTCCAAAAATTCCCATAAACACACTCCTAAACCTTGTGGAAAGCCTTCCCAGAAGAGTTGAAGCTGTTATAGCTGTAAAGGGTGGACCAACTCCATATTACATTCATGTGCATGTAAAGGCAGACGTCCCAGTTTTGGCCTGGCTCACAGTCTCCACTCTAGGTTGAGGTCAGGACTCTGTGCAGGCCAGTCAAGTTCCTCCACACCAAACTTGCTCATCTATGTCTTTATGGACAGTCATGTTGGAACAGGAAGGGGTCATCCCCAAACTGTTCCCACAATGTTGGGAGCATGAAATCGTCCAAAATGTCTTGGTATGAAGCTGAAGCATTAAGAGTTCCTTTCACTGGAACTAAGGGGCCGAGCCCAACCCCTGAAAAACAACACCTGAATTCAATAATTTGGAGCGGTGTCCCAGTTGGCAATATAGTGTACTTGTTTGCTTAGCTAAAGCATATTAATAAAATGGAGTCCTCAATATACGATATGCAATACTCCAGTCCACACTATAGTTTTTGTGGTTTAAAAAAAAAAGCCATTCTTCTTAGCACTGTTGGCACCTTTTATAAAGACTGGAAGAAAAATGGAGACAAATTTCAGGCAAAAGAGATTTGTCAGATTGCTGCAGGGGAAAAAGCAGCAACATTAATGCTTTTCAGGTTTGACTGTTGCTCTGGTTGCTACACTGACGTGGGCTATTTCTTAACTGTCTGATCGGCAACATGTGTCGTTTCTCATCTAGAACTTCCCTTTGGGTGTAGCTTTGACAAAGGTAATGTTTGGAATCTTGATCTCTCTCACAGGCATTGAAGGAGAAGGAACTTGGCAATGCAGCGTACAAAAAGAAGGACTTTGCGACTGCACTCAAACACTACGAAGAGGCGTGCAAACTTGACCCGAACAGCATGACCTATCTGTCCAATCAGGCTGGTAAGAGACAGACTCATCCTCTTGTCATTGAGTTATCCTCATCCTTACAAGCTGCACATTTACACACAATATATGCCGCAGCATGACCATTATTCTCTTGACCTATTAGAAATTTTAAAGCTACTATAAGCCCTATCTCTCAGAGGCTGTCATGACTCAGTGGTTAAGGTTGTGAAGATTGCTATTTGCCATTGTTCAGCTCTTCTATTGAATTCTATGCATCTCAGTCAATATGAACATTCATTTAAATTTGGCTATTTTTGCTACGCAGCAGGAGAAGCATGATAAAACCATAATGTGGCTGTACTAATGGAGTTGTTTAGCAAATTGCATGGGTCTAAACAGGTCATTGACGGTGTTTATTCAATTGTGTTTATATTACGAGCGCCTACGCTGTTTGGCTGTGCTCACTGCACGCCATCAGAATTGAGCAAAGGGTTATAAAATCCTAATCGTTATTCATTAATGTAAATGACTTCGTATATCATCGTTTTCGCCCACCATCTCTGGATATTTGAGTCCATTAACATGCATCCACACTTGCAACTGCGGAAAGACTTACACGTCCAGCCATAAATTTTTACTTGGAAATATATCATGTAAGAAAAAATATGTTGATTTTCCATATCAGGAGGCTTTTGTCATTTGTTCCAGTTCACAGTAACCTCAGAATTGGACTTTTCACCAGAACCAGTGAACTTTAATGAGGTCATTAGCAAAACAAATGGACATTTTATAATTTATAAAATCTACCTTAACCTTTTTAATAACAAGACCACTGTCTATACAGTTAATATGACCTCATTTATTGCAGCTTCATCTGAACTTCTATTCTGTTTTTTATTTCAGCGGTGTTCTTCGAGAAGGGAGAGTTTGACAAGTGTAGAGAGCTCTGCGAGAAAGCCATCGAGGTGGGACGAGAAAACCGTGAGGACTACCGACAGATCGCCAAGTAAATGTGTTTACTTTCTGTTTCTCTCGAACTCCATTGTGTGAGCAGTTATGTAATTCCAGTGTTCTTTCCCAGACACACATTCACGTTTTCTGCCCACACAGAATATGCCTCAACAACAATAGCCCACTTGGGTTAGATCAATATTGTTCGAAAGCTTGAGAAAGTAACACTGGCTGTAAATTCCATGTTTCCCACAAGCTATTGTAAAAGCATTTTGTAAATTTTGTCTCAGAGCCTACGCCAGGATCGGGAACTCTTACTTCATACAGGAGAGGTATAAGGAGTCCATTCAGTTCTTTAACAAGAGTCTGACGGAGCATCGCACCCCTGAGGTGCTGAAGAAGTGTCAGCAGGTGGGTTTGCAGTGTGACTACACATCCAGAAAACCCTGCTTAGGACTTACTCGAAAAGAGCCTTGTAACGGGGAACTCGATCTTTCAGGACCGTCTGACGATAAAGACAAGGAGTCATAATTAATTGAATTGATTGTGCGCTACTTCAACAGGCGGAGAAGATCGTTAAGGAGCAGGAGAAACAGGCTTATATCAACCCAGAGCTGGCACTGGAGGAGAAGAACAAGGGAAATGAGGCTTTTCAGAAAGGTGTGTGCGGAAATACTGTCGTTTGTTTTTAACCTTATGACGAAGCAAGTGCAACTTCATAATGAAATTATGATTTTTTTGGGGGGGATTTTAACTTGAGGATCCCTGTGTTGTCGGTCATGTGTGTGTGTTGTATAGGTGACTATCCCCTGGCCATGAAGCACTACACTGAAGCCATAAAGAGAAATCCTAATGATGCCAAGCTCTTCAGCAACAGAGCAGCCTGTTACACCAAATTACTGGAGTTCCAACTGGCCCTCAAGGTACATTTAACAGGATAATGCACTATTGCTCAGGCTAATTCTTTTACAATTAAGCACATGTACACATTTAGATCTTTAGGGACATGAAGCTCTTGTTTGTTTTATTACAGGATTGCGAGGAGTGCATCAGACTGGAACCCACCTTCAGTAAGTCGAAATCCTCAGACGTGTTTCAGTGACGACAGGAAGTTGTTGCAAAACATTTAAATATAGCTATAATCAGAGAGAACTGCTTCACATCAAGCCAAATCGCATCACCCTGACGTTATCTAATAGCCAATACAGAAATGCAATCTTCAGTTTGTTTGTTATAATGAATGGATGTTCATTCCTGTTCTTGTGGTTGTGTGTAGTTAAAGGATACACACGCAAGGCAGCAGCACTGGAGGCAATGAAGGACTACTCTAAAGCCATGGATGCCTATCAGAAGGCTTTGGAGCTGGATGCCAGCTCCAAGGTAAAATAAAAAAAATCGGAACGGTTTTTGTCACTTCAGGTTTTTTTTTTTCGCTAGTAAGAGTGAGTACTGGTAGTCATTTCGCTGTGTAACCCAGAACGAACAGTCTGCTGGATTTACAAGGGATGGCAGCTGACAGAATCGCACTAGAAGGGGCTGGTGATGAATGTGCAGCTTTATGTGAGGATGGTTGCCTTTTTTCAGTATGAATAAACACGTGAAGGATTTAAATGATGAGCTCCAATTTCCTCTTGAATGAGAATGTGACCTTGACTGGATTTTGATTGATGTTCTAGAAAGACCAACTCTGTCACTGCTTATTTGGAACAGGCTGTCTTAGTTTCTGATTTAATGGTGTGTGTGTGTGTGTGTGTGCGCACATGCAGGAAGCCACAGAGGGGATACAGCGCTGCATGGTGAGTCAGACCATGAGGAATGATAACCCGGAGGATGTGAAGCGGCGGGCCATGGCTGATCCGGAGGTGCAGCAGATCATGAGTGACCCTGCCATGCGCATGATCCTCGAGCAGATGCAGAAAGACCCACAGGCTCTCAGCGAGTAAGATCCACACAGAAAATACACATGCACTTCTGTTAATGAATAAACTAGATTTAAAGCTCCTCGGTGTGCCCATTTACAGCCGCATCTGTTTATATAGGACCGGCAAAACCATTATGTCATGAGCGTGTGTGTGTAGTAAAATATATGAAGGCACTTTGGAATAAAGTGTATTTTGATATTCATTCCTCAAGTAAAATTTTGGATATTTAGTAATCTTAACTACAGCTCAAAGGATCTTGTCCTGTGCTATAGCACTACTACTTAAGTAATTAATACTCGAGTGCAGTTTCAAAGTAATTGGAAAGCCCTAGCCTAGTGATTTTATTAGAAATGCTTGGTCCTGATGATGCGATTTAGTTCCCTTTAATTTCACCAAATTTTGCATTTTCTGCCTCAGTGCAGAGTTGTTCAAAGAAATTCGCGGTGCACATCTCCGAATCGATCATTTTCCGTATCGCTAATCATTTCTCGTCTGTAAACGTGTTACCTAATTAGGCCTTCCGCAATTTTGCATCCTGTTCCTGTACTGTCAAGGTTTCATCTCGCTGCATGTGTGTATGACACGTCAAGTAACACGTTCCTTTGCACTACTTTCACATCTTCATCGTTCTCGTCTCCTGTCTCCCTCCCTCACCGCAGCCACCTGAAGAACCCAGTTATCGCTCAGAAGATTCAGAAACTCATAGATGTGGGACTCATAGCCATCCGGTGATCAAAAGAACCGAGGAGAACCAGGGCTACCACCAACCAGATTAACACCACCACAAGACCTCAGAGGAAAGAAGACTCCATTCCAAAAAGAAGAAAAAGTTTGCTCTCGAATTTATACAATCGCCCTCGTTATGTCAAAAAATGTTTTAAGTGTAAGGCCTTAGTTTTTCCATTAAATGTTACGTGAAACATGACATGCCATGCCACATCCGCTTCTCAGCACTCTAACGTCCAGTCAGCAGCCTCTAATCCTAACAAGTCTCATCTGTCAAATGGAATATTTTAATAGCCTTTACAAATTTAGGACAAAATGGTGCAACCATTGACATTATCATCACCATCATCATAATATTGTGAGTTTTGATTCAAATCACAGCATATTAGCAAGTAAAAATGGTTGAATATTCTTAAATTGATCTAATATTTCATACAATAAACCAAATACGAGATGATTACATTTATTTTCACAATTTAATGTTTCAGATCCTCTTGCTTCGTTTTGCTTAAAATTAACTGGCTTAAAAAATGTCTAGGTAGGATTTAATAATCTTATATTTGGTTATTTTGTAAAAAAAAAAAAAAAAATCTAAATATAATGGAAAATGGTAGATAAATTTGACTATTGAATATTGACCGTTTTTACGTCCTAAAGATCATTTCTGTTGCAGTGAGGTGCCAATATTGCTAGCGAGGAAATTGTAGCAGAAAACACGAAAAACAGCTCGGCTCATTCCACCCTCCACTTGTGCACTGACCACAGACCATCCCCCCCCCCACCCTCTAGTTTTCTATCAAATTACATTTCTTTGCAAATTAAATTTATTTGTAAATTTCACCTTTGATTAAGTCAGTACAAAGAGTGAAAGTAACGGTTATAACACACTAATCTGCCTTCCTCACCTTCCTTTTAAGTGAATTGGATTCTGCCAGAATTTTACACTTGGTCTTAACACCGCTTTAGCTGACAAAGCTAAAAATGTAGGGGTGTGTAGATGAATATTTGCCAGTGTTGCCCCTACTCTTCACAGATATCAAGGGTTTCTATCTGACCGGGCTGGGCGAGAGTGCTTATCTATGATCAGCTCCTTATGTTTATGTCCATACAGTACAGGGAAACGAGAGGTCAGTTGCAGTAGTGACGAGACGAGAGGTCTGGATGCGGTCGAAACTCACTGTGAAAAGTTTGCTCTCAAATCCACACGCAGTATATCTAGCGATTTAACGTGACAATTAAAAATGCTTGTTTCTCGAAAACACAGTCTTTTCTTGAATGCTTGGTGATGCAGTATGTGAGAGATTGACCTGGTTCTGATCCTAGGTTGGCGCTCTTGACTTGATTAATCCCAAATCAGCCTTGTTAGTGTTTATACCGTACGCAAGGCCGAGTGGCTGTCGAAGTGTTCAAGATTTTTTACATTCTGGCACCAGTTTGCGTTGTGCCATGGAGTCTTCATTATTTCCAGGTCTTAGTGCCTGCAAACCTCTCACTGCTGACTGTCTCTCTCATCTGTGCTTCAGCAAAGGGCGTAATCTGACATTGTGAATGCATTCATGCTCAGTGTTTTCCTTTTCTTTTCTTTTCTTTTCCCCCCTCACTTCAATAAACTGATACATACCACACCATCTTGTACGCATCCAGTTGAGTTGCTCCTTAGACAGCTGATCAAGCAGGGCTGCCACTCAACCTGGAAACCTCTGTTCATAGGTCTGTATGTAATTGTAATACATATGCATACACTAGTTTTAGGATATGTAGATACATGCCACTTAACGAAACAGAGTCCTATTTTAATTATGTAAGCCAATCGATGTTCTGGTAACTGCAAATGCTTTTGACCGTAATGTATCTGTTCTGGAAGAGACCGTGACACGCTAGAATGTCAATGCGTCATTTTTGTTCTGGAAAATATATATGAATGTGTTTCTAAATCGATCCATGGCTTTTTTTGTCTGTTTTAGATTTCACCACTCATATTATCCAACACCAGAATGCAGTGCTTATGAAACACGGCCACATTAAACAAACTCTATTTTATTACCCTGTGTGTAATACTACGTAGCGTATAGTAAGTCACCGTATGTTTGTTTTCAGAGATCACAGACATTATATTTAACATCATACAGTGTGGAGGCAAAGATCCTAATGATGTGATTGGAGAGCAGAGTCTTCAATCCTTAAAATATTCCAAAACTCCATGAAGCTGACCTCAGTGGATTGGAAGGTCAGCATAAAAGCCCAATCCTAGAAACGCTCAACCAAACTGGATTTAGAATAGCACGGATTCCATGGGTATGGGTTCAGGTTTCTTAGTTGGTTCCTCAGTGTTGAGGAGCATTCACAGCCTATATCAACTCCTACATAAACACATTTTATTTAGTCTTTATAAATATAAAATAATATGGCTTCTTATACATGACGATGGCAAGATTTCCAAAATCTCTTAGACCCTCCAATCAACAGGTACCATCAGGAATGACCTTGTTCGAGTTTTCAGCAGATGTTGCAGATGATCTGATCCAACAGACATGATCAAAAGTTCCTGAAGAGCTCTGAAGATGTTTGCTGTGGGGTTTTTTCTCCTCCAGTCTGATGAAAAGACCAGCTATTTGAGCAGATGTTTGGTGCTAATACTTTACCCTGACATCGCTGCGACTTACCACTATTACCCACAATGCAATGGGATGAGACTATGCTGGAATTTATGCTGGAAATATTTTTATTTCAGTTCTTAAATTAAAAAACTATATGAAAATGTCCAACATTCAACTCTTTGGCCGCAGGTGACGGTTTATCTGCATGTACTTTAACAGAAAGATAGCGCTGAGGTTTTTCCTGGAAGATTTTTGTTGTTTCTCATGTTTTTATTTTTATTATTAAGATTATATACAGCTTATAAACAGTTAATTTTATCAATAATGAACCTTAAGCTTTATGAGGTGTATTCAAGGACTGGTAGTTAAAATTTTAACACATAAATAGACAACATTTTAATTTGTCATGTTGGGGGGGGGGGGGGAAGCAAAAATGAATTAGAAAATGTATAATGAATTAATTAATTGAGTGATTAATTGAAAGAGCTCACAGTGTTTAACTAAAGATCCATATTCTCAGTAGCTATTGCTATTATCAGCAGCCTCCCATAATCTACGCCTTTCTTTAGAGTCAAATGATCCTGATTCATAATATCGTTTATAACCTGGAATTATATCCACTAGTTTTGTTCACCAGGACGATTCGAACATCCAAATACACCAATCAGGCAAAACATTATGAACACCTGCCTAATATTGTGTTGATCCCCCCCACAACACAGCCCTGACCCGCCGAGGCATGGATTCCATTAGATCCCTGAAGATGTGCTGTGGAATCTGGCACCAAGACGTTAGCAGCAGATCCTTTAAGTTTGGACTTGTTTGTCCATCACATCCCACAGATGCTCGATTGGATTGAGATCTGGGGAATTTGGAGGCCAAGTGAACAATATATACTCGTTGTTCTCATCAAACCATTCCTGAACCATTTTTGCTTTGTGGGACGGTGCATTATCCTGCTGAAAGAAACCACAGCCATCAGGGAATACCGTTTCCATGAAAGGGTGTACATGGTCTGGAACAATGCTTAGGTAGGTGGCAGGGCCCCGGGTTTCCCAGCAGAACATTGCCCAAAGCATGACACTGCCTCCGCCGGCTTGCCTTCTTCCCATAGTGCGTCCTGGTGCCATGTGTTCCTCAGGTAAGTGACACACACACCCGGCCATCCACGGCACCCTGACTGGTCTGCACCTATGCAGCCCAGTACGCAACACACTGTGTATTCTGACACCTTTCTATCAGAACCAGCATTAACTTCTTCAGCAATTTGAGCAACAGTAGCTCGTCTGTTGGATCGGATCACACGGGCCAGCCTTCACTCCCCACATGCATCAGTGAGCCTTGGCCGCCCAAGACCCTGTCACCGGTTCACCACTGTTCCTTCCTTGGACCACTTTTGATAGATACTGACCACTGCAGACCGGGAACACCCCACAAGAGCTGCAGTTTTGGAGATGCTCTGAACCAGTTATCTAGCCATCACAATCAAACTTGCTCAAATTAGATGTACACTTTAAATATTATAATAAAAGCACAATTACTTAAAATTATTATTATTAAAAAATTACAATTACCGGGTCCAGCAACACAGATGTGAGGCTTTTTGGAAATGCTGACTAAAGGGCCAAATACTACACACATGCTAACATGCTTGGATTGAAAGTCTTTTCCATCATTCATTAACTTGCCTGTTTTTTTGTTTTTTTTTTGTGTGTGTGTGTGTGTGTGTGTGTGTGTGTGTAGTAGTAGTAGTTCAAACATTGTCCAGTAGGGGGCAGTGCATTACCAGCTACATTTCCTGACTCTCATCTCTCATTGATTCTCTAGACCTTGTGCAGCAATTCACAAAAAAACCTCAAATGTACTAATATGTTACAGTAAATTGTTTAGAAATAAAAAATCTTGTCATTATTTCATTAAACCACTAGTGTGACTGCTTACTTGTACGTGTGTGTGTGTGTGTGATCTTTTATTGTTCTTCTGTCTTGCATGTGCAGGGTTTTTTTTTTACTGCATCTCCAAAACAGGAAAAGAAACCCTGTTCTCTGAACAGACTGCTTAAGAAATAATCTAAAAGAGGAACAGTTTGCACAGTGTGAAACCTCATCTGGTGTGTGTGTGTGTGTCACAGAGTAGAAAAGAGAATGTCATAGAGTAAGGAGGAAGTGGCAGAAGAGAGAGAGAGAGTCAAACTGTGGAAGACTGAGTGTCAAAGACTAAGGGCGTAGTCTGTTAAATACCATTTTTGAGCACCATAAACAAGGTAAGAGGGAGAAAATAGGGTTAGAAGGGAGGGACAGCATGCTTTGTGTGTGTGTGTGTGTGTGTGTGAGTGTGTGAGGGGAAGATTAGTTAGGCCTTGATTACCTCATGGCCAAGCCTGCTCTGTTAGTGCAATTCAAATGGGGTTAATTTTAACTCATTAAGGAAAGTATGAACTTTTGATCTGATCTGTTCCTTTTCATTTGATGATGCTGTGATGCTGTGTGTTGATTTTGTGGTCTTGAATTCTCCCGTGCAAAATATAATATATAAGGAGTTGACTTCTGACATAACAGGACATTATTAAGCTCTTTGCACTTAAGTGTTGGTTGTAGATTTAATCAAGCAGAGGTGTTGGTACATTTTCTGTGCTTCAAGTCAGAGGTGTGTGTTAATGCGCTTGTTGATGTTTCTGTGACAATAATTAATTATAAGCCTGATAATAAATGAATTAGGCAATTAAAGATCATTGTCAGGGTGAAATGGAAATGATTGTATTATGTTTTATCGATAATATTAGAAGCTTTTCTGTCATATTCACCTTCCAGGTAAAAGAGAAACAGAGTTTATACCCTGTTTATAGATATAATGTAGTAATAATAATAGAATCATGTTTTGAGGACGTTTCCCAATATCAGGCCACATCACAACCCTCCATTGTTAAATATTTTCCTAAGTCAGCACGCCCAGTTGTGCTTCATTCTTTAAAAATGCTTCACTTTCTGTTTCTGTCTGTTTTATTTTTTTCTTCTACGGTGATGCCTCTCAGCATGGCAGTGTGGGATCTGTCCATCAACGTAGAGGAACTGGGACCAGAAGCTCCACCTCTTAAAATCAGCGTCACATCTGACCTCCATATCGGAGGCGTCATTCTTAAAATTGTGGAAAAAACACGTGAGGAACAAAAACATTTTTAAAACAGAAATATGAGCTGCCATGATTGCGCTATATGTTTTACCTGCTTTAAAAGTCTCACCTGTTTTTAACTGGTCCTTTTATTGTTGACCGATCAGGCATAACATTATGACAGGTGAAGTGAATAAGGCTGATGATCTGGGTGGGATATATTAGGCCGCAAGTGAACATTTTGTCCTCAAAGTTGATGTGTTAGAAGCAGGAAAAATGGACAAGTGTAAGGATTTGAGTTTGACAAATTGTGATGGCTAGATGACTGGATCAGAGCATCTCCAAAACTGCAGCTCTTGTGGGGTGTTCCCGGTCTGCAGTGGTCAGAATCTATCAAACGAGGTCCAAGGAAGGAACAGTGGTGAACCGGCTACAGGGTCATGGGCGACCAAGGCTCATTGATGCACGTAGGGAGAGAAGGCTGGCCCGTGTGATCCAATCCAACAGACAAGCTACTGTTGTTCAAATTGCTGAAGAAGTTAATGCTGTTTCTGATAGAAAGGTGTCAGAATACACAGTGCATGACGGGTCAGGGCTATTTTGAAAAGAAAGAAAAGAAATAGCCTTTATTTGTCACATATACATTACAGCGCAGTGAAATTCTTTTTTCACATATCCCATCCTTGGAGGTTGGGGTCAGAGCGCAGGGTCAGCCATGATACAGCATCCCTGGAGCAGAAAGGGTTAAGAGCCTTGCTCAAGGGCCCAACAGCAGCAATTTGGCAGTGCTGGGGCTTGAACCCCCGAACTTCTGGTCAACGACTCAGAGCCTTAACCACTTGAACCACCACCGCCAAATAAGCAGCCAAAGAACTAACACAATATTAGGCAGGTGGTCATAATGTTATGCCTGATCGATGTAGAGTCAGCTGCAGAATTATAATGATAATTGTCATCCATTTTCCTGAAAGGTGCCAATAATTCTGAAACCCACTGCAGACAGAGTCAATTCAGCCGGTTCTCATAATCCATTTAAATAATCGTAATATTTTATACTTCTGTGCTTGCGGATGAAAGGCTGTGTTTAAATCCCAGAAGCTTCACTTCAGTTTTATGCTTAGATTAGATTCATGCTCATATCCATGGTTATGTGGATGTATTAAATACGCCGTGGGACACTAAGATCTTTGTGTAACGTCCTGTGCTGTGCTGTAGAGATTAAGAAGGACTGGTCGGATCATGCACTTTGGTGGGAGCAGAAGCAGCAGTGGTTGCTGAGGCCAACGTGGACACTGGATAAGTATGGGATCCACGCTGATGCTCGTCTCTGCCTCACACCTCAGCACAAGCCCCTGAGGTTAGGTTTGCCCAATGGAATCACCATCAAGCTCCTTGTATGCTTCTCCGGCCCCATGTTCCGTAGTGTGATGGGCATCTGCAAGCTGCTCAGTAAGTGTGTGTGGTGTATGTGTGTAAGGATGAAAATGATAAATTAAAAAAAATACAGATTTTCATGTGTATGCATGAC